>NC_086244.1:25824867-26127367 GCF_036321145.2 Pelmatolapia mariae
GCCTACGTAGCTCAGGGTGATGTGAAAAAAAAAAAAAAAAAAAAAACATAAGAGGGAAACATTATATCCAGTGTAGTGTTTTTACCCGGTCATTGATTTTGCTGTTTTCCCAACACTTACGCTGTTATTTGAAAGTGGTGACTTGAACAGAAATGAGCATATAGAAGCAGCATTGATGGTTGGAGGCTGACTGAAAAGAATGAAAGCCATTTGGCTCAGTCATATCATTTTCCTAATGAAAGTACCAGCGTTGAATTTAATTCTGTCTCAATCAGCGCCAGTATTGATCAGATCAGTGAAGTTCCAAAGATTCTTTCAGTTGATGATGAGCACAGAGGATCATTTAAGCCTTCAAAACTATTGGTCTTCACTTGATGGAACAAGGGGAAAACAGTTCAATAATAAGCCCTTTGTACTATACGGATTTCCTTTTTCTTTTGCCTCCAAATGGTTTTTATCTGTGCTTCATTCACAAATAAAATGAATACTTCTTTCAGTGTTTTCACTGGAGCCTGAAAAACATCAATAGTTCAAATAAATATGTATATGAAAATGAAGAAATGGAGGGGTGTGTGTGTGCCCGCTGTACACATAACGGTGTATGCCTGCATGCAGTAACTAGTGTGTAACTGCAAAAACAGAATCTTATTAGTTTTAGTTTTCTGTATTATATCATTAATCATAAAGAAACTAAACAGCATGCAGGCAAGTTTGGCTCAAGAAAAACACACACACAAATTTATGTTCACACTTTCAAAGCAATCAGCAAAAATAGCATCAAAGTTCAGAATTTTATCATAATTCTAATATCATCAGACTTTAAACATAAGGGTACAGACAGGTAGCAATTATTTTCCAAATATGGTGATTATGTAAAATCCTGGAACCTCATTCTCACACATTAACAACATGTAATACAGATTTATGTGGCGTAATTAGCAGTGAACTTACTAAGGAATCAAAGGGATGAGCCATATGTTTTTCTTTTGCCTCAAATATCTCATTAAAAAGAGTGTATACTTGCCAGGTTACACAGCAAGCCTAAAATACTTCAGTGTTAAGTCCCAGTATTTAATGTTTACTCAGTGTTCCAGTCAATGATGGTTAAAAAAAGTCAGGCATCAAGTCTTCTCACAGTCACTCCAATTCTTACACTGGTCACTGAGTTTAGGACAGACCAAACTCCAAAGCCAGCAGGATGTGGGTTTCTTTCTTGCCACTATATCTTTTGGGAGCTCCAGAAACCTGGCTCGCCCTCTTTTGCCAGAGGGACTTTGTGTCATCTCATGGCCCAAAACAAAGAGTCTTAGGGATTGAGGGAAGCCTGAGCTTTATGGCTCAAATCACACAAAAGCTATGCTTAAATTATGAGCTGAGTGCATCACCCAGCTAAAAGCGTTTTGATACTTTTAGAATGATAAGAGCTCCCTCTAGAGGTCAGCTCACACTGCAGTAGAGCCACAACAAAGCAAAATTTTCCCTCTCCTCTTTCACTTTGTGCCTTTGTCTTTAATGTAATGAGGCAGATTACCTCTTATCCGCAGACTTCGCTTAATGAATCCTGCAAACAAGGTCTCGACAAGTCGCTGACTTCACTGAATTACAGCAAATATTAAACGCTGACATCAGCCGACACCTGCCTCTCTGGGTGACTTTAGCTGTGATGATCTCATGCGATAAGAGCTTTTTCTTTCTTTCTTTTTTTCTTTTTCAGAGCAGTGACTATTTTTTACTCCTTTGAACTCTTCAACTCTGTCCTCCTCCTTTATTTAAGCTCCCCTTTGACCTCCTTCAAAAACTCTTTCTCAGCCTCCTGCTACATCACACTCACAAACACACACACACACACACTCAGAAACACATACACATCCATTTCCTCCAGGAGCTCCTTCGTGGCTTTAATGCTGTCTGAAAATGTGTCTGCTCTGTCTGTCAGACTCACTGTCTTCTCCCTTCGTTATACTTAAAGGAGGGAAAATGCCTTTGTGTTTGCTGTTTTTCAGTAACTCTAAGTAGGGGTGCTGAGGAGAACATACACACGAACACACACTTACACACAGGTAAATTATTTACACTTCTATCAGCCTTAATGGATCTGTCAATTACATTACAGGCTCAATCTATAAGTCCTCTGCAAACGGTCTTCCTCCCATAATGAACAACAGCTTCATATATATTTGATCTGAGAGAATATATATGACATGATGAATGGTAATGGATGGTCATCCTGCTGTTATCCAGCATTAAACCCTTCTTCCCTCTAAAAGAAGGGATGATAACATCTCAGATAGGGTTACCTAACAGTCTGAGTTGAGCCTGTGATACTAAATCTAGTGTCTTTGTGCTGAAAACTGAAGCTTTCCACCTACAGTTTGTCTTCTCTCTGCTGTAAACAGCAGCTTTGCGCTGCCCTCTCTTTCACTTTCTATCTCTTGCATTGCGTGTTTGCTCTGTTTGGCTGCCCTGCTGCCATGGTCTTTCCTCCCTCACTCTGGTCTTTCATATATAATGCACGTTAAACAAACAGACATGTCAGAGCCACTCAAATATATATCTATATCTCCACCCTCTCTACCCCCTCCACCCCCATCCTGGGAGCGGGGTGTGTATGTGTGTGTGTGTGTGTGTGTGTGTGTGTGTCAGTGGGAAGGGATGGGGGGAACCACATATCAAAGGCCTCCCTGTGCAGAGGTCCATCTGTACTACAGTCAGCTGCAAAAAAATATAAACAGTGGATTATACAAGGGGAAGAAAAAAAAATCTATCTTTTTCAAAACAGTGAACCTACTTCATCACATCCAGTCATACTAGTGAATAGCAGTTTGGTGCAGAATCCTTAAAATTGCAGGCTCATATCTGAGTTATAACAAAATAGTGCCATTTCTTTTATCAACAACTTTATCTGTGAAGGAGCTTTGTGTGCATGTTAGTGTCTAAACATAAAAGTCCCAGCTTGTGTACTGTCAGCGAGTGTACAAAGCAGTGTTTGATCCATACAAATGCAGACCCAACTCCGTTTTGTCCCTTGTGGCTCGGAGCGCTAAAGTCTGTCAGTAAGATTGATTTCCCTCATCACTTACTTTACATGTAAATTTAAATTTCTCTGTTAAGGCATGGAGAGGATAAGCTGCTGCGCTGGCTCACTCTTCAATTGTATACATGCATAAATAAACACACACACGCGCATACACACACTCATCTACAAAAATCCCAATTTTCCAGGTGCAGAGGTCTGTAGAATAGAGCCAGAGCCACTCATACAGAAACTGCATTATTCTCCATCAGCAATGTGGAGAGTTGGAGCTATTATACCATCCACCAATAGCATGCACATACAAGTGGAGTTTGCCACTTGACAGAGAGCGCGATGGGGCCTGAAAAGAACCAGGGTGTGAGTGGGATCGTGCTTGATCAGCGGCAAACTAAGTTCATTGTCATTTTCATACAGAGTATGCTCCACTTGTGCTGCAGTAATGTGATGCAAAATGAATAACTGCACACTTTGCAGGCACATTGTACAGCATTTCAAGTTGAAAGCTCCCTGAGTGTCGGTGTATGTATTCTCTTAGATCAGCAGATCGCTGCCTTTTTAGCTTTGCTACGCTGAAGCTCAAGATTGAATATAATTCAAATTTATAACATAATAAAGTCATTAGTAGTACATAAAGGTAGATGAATTTCTCTCTAATACAGAAGCCTCACCTGAGTGGTAAGAATAAATAAGGAATAAGTGATTTGCTCTACTCTTTCCACCCACTGTAGGCGAAGCAAAAGCTGGTTTTATTCAGACAACCAATACACACAGTGACTCAGAGTGTATACTGTGTATGGATGAAATGGGCTCGAGAGGCTTTTCCACTCACACAAAGCAAATATCTGTCCAGGAATAAGATATTGATTTGTCATTTCCCAGAGCTGGAGCTTTGTAAATAGGCTGAGCAGATGTGTGACTGGTGATTCCTGATAATTGTTGTCCAATAACAGTCAGGTGCCTTTTGATACATTAAACTTGGATGTACTGTAATGTAGATCATCATTCATGATACCTGGCAAGTGCGCACATCCAATAAACACACACAGGCACACGTTCTATTTGGTATGCACGCAACAAGCCGACTCTGCTCAACCAAAAACAATCAAATATTTATTCCCATGTTTACAGCGTTCCATTTTCACAATATTACCAGCAACATATTTCTCCGTGTCGACATGAGAGTTAGAGATTCTTGCTCTGAGGAGGCGCGCCCAGGTGGAGAAGCTATTTAGTTTACAGTTTAGCTGCGTTGATGAATTAGAGCAGCAGT
This sequence comes from Pelmatolapia mariae, assembly GCF_036321145.2. Lineage (NCBI taxonomy): Eukaryota > Metazoa > Chordata > Actinopteri > Cichliformes > Cichlidae > Pelmatolapia > Pelmatolapia mariae. The sequence continues at coordinate 25,829,172 of NC_086244.1, forward strand.
GAGTGTATTTTGTTTTTCTGGCCACAGAATCTGAGCTAATTTTAAAGAAACAAAATAAACTAAACATACATATTTTGTCCTCCCCTGCTGCTTTTCATTTTTGTACTAAATAAATTATCGTTAGACATGCTGCATTATTTATAGCCACTTTAAGTTCTGTTGCTTTGTGTTGCATTGTACATATGCAGTGGCTGTGTATTTTGCACACACTGCATGTTTTTATAGCCATTATTCTTTATATCATAGAAAATCTAGAGCTTTTAAAGCTGCAGAGTTTTTTGTGCAAATTTTGCCTTATTCTCCTTAATAACCCGGGTATATTCTCCCATATAATTCTTTTAGTCACTTCTTTTTGTATTTATTGAAATGTCTCTGTTTCATAATAAAGTCTTATATACTTTTTATTTTTATTTTAATTAAGTATAATTTAAGATTATAGAACACTTCTGTCACTACAGTGCAATGTGTGAGCATCTCCACCAGATGACACTAAATGCTCAGAGCTGGGGAGGTTTCCTGCAGTTAAATCATCCACCCACTGGATGGAAGCAAACAGAAATAAAATGCTACTGAAAGGAATAACCGGAAATGATTTGACTGCAAATACCGGATAAAATAAGGAAGGAAAAGCAGCGGGAGAAAAGAAGCGATGGTGAGCTTGTGACGCGTCTCCTGTTTGTTGGCTAAAAGCTGCGTTTGTTTACCATTTTTGTTATTCGGGCTGTTACATTAAATGGTAAGAGAAAAGCACAAATACGTTCCGCCTGTAGCCTGCTTGGGGTATGAAAGCGAGTCTGTAAAGCGCATCTGGAAGTGATCGACAACAGATGCCACACAAACCCAGGAAGTGCAGAGATTAAAGGGATTTAGAATTGAAGTGCTGGATGTAGAACAAAGGCTTTGCGTCCTTCATGCACTGAAAGTAATAAACTCTGTAAGCACATGGTCGTTTCACGTAGGCTAAGAAAAAAAAAGTTGATAAAGTGATTGTGCACATGCTTAAATTGTGATTTCTGATCAGTGATCAGTATTAACGCTTATTTGAACAATGCTACAGTTACAAACGATTGAGTTGCTGTAGACACTGGCTGGTCTATGCTTGAACTGAAAAAAATATATATTAATGCCACTTAATTTTCTTCATGTCCGAAGCTTACAGATAAGATAACATAAGCACTATTATATCACAGTGTGAAATACACTCACCACTCACTTCATTAGGAGTTTGGTAGCAGTGGGTGGGATCCCCTCGTATCATTGATTCAACAAGGTGCTGGAAACATTCCTCAGAGATTTTGGTCCATAATGACATGATGGCATCACACAGTTGCCACAGACTTAATTGGCTGCGTATCCATGATCAGTGTTGGGGAGTAACGGAATACATGTACCGCCGTTACGTATTCAGAATACAAAATATGAGTAACTGTATTCCGTTACAGTTACCGTTTAAAAAGGTGGTATTCAGAATACAGTTACTTTGTTGAAATAAATGGATTACACGGCGGTACTTCCTTGTTTCATATTGTCACGGGTCAGGATTGTTTGGGTTTGTTTGACAGCTACGTTTTGTTGTTCCAGGCGGCAGTGTTACGGTTGCCATGGTTACAGGGCTCTCTCTCTGCCTGTTTCCTGGGTGAGAGAGCGCTTTTTTGTTGTTGTTGTTGTTGTGCTAAGCTAAAAGGCAGAATGCTACAGGCATGGCCCTAAAGAATGTAGCCTCATGGGCAGTGTAGTCCGTGCTGCAGCGAGAATGGACTACCATACACGTTATGTGTCTGTGAGCGAGGGAGGGAGAGAAAGGAAAAGTCCGAGCTGTCACGGAGCAAAAACGGGAGCTGGAAGCATGTAAATATAATAATAACCACTGCAGCCAAGAAGAGTGCCTGAGGAGCCCATTTGTAAGTAAGCTATTAAGACTCAACTGTACACTGTGTTCGTGTTTTCCTCCGGAAACAATAAGTTCCGTTGGAGCAGCCTTTCAACGCCTCTCTCCGTCTCCCGCAAGCAAAGTTGACCCAGACAACAAAGTAAAGCTAGTTTTCAGCTACCAGCCCGACACTAACCCGACGTATTAGCCAGAGGTCCCTTTACTACGTTTCGGACCTTCAGTAACAGTAATAAATCACAGCAATAGTACATTCACGTAGTTGTAAACAGCATGATAATATATTAAGTATTCCATAGTATTCAGAATACGTTACTCTCATTGAGTAACGTAACGGAATACGTTACAGAATACATTTTGGGGCATGTATTCAGTATTCTGTAGTGGAATACATTTTAAAAGTAACCTTCCCAACACTGTCCATGATGCATCTCTCCTATTCTACCACGTCCCAAAGGTGATCTATTTGATTGAGATCTGGTGACTGTGGCGGCCATTTGAGTACTGTGAACTCATTGACATGATCAACTAACCAGTTTGAGATGATTTGAGTTGTATAGGTTGGCTCTCCTGTTTAAATGGTGCTCAGTTGGGGCCCAAAGTGTACCGCAAAAGTATCCCGCACACCATTACACCACTACAAGGTACCTAAATTCATAATTTATTGTCTTTTTGCCAAATTCTCAACCTACCATCCAAATGTCGCAGCAGAAATTGAGACATATCGATCTATAGTCTTCTATTATCTCATTTCAATGACCCGATGCAAATGGTGGTTGTAATGAATGGTTATTTGAGTTACTATTGCCTTCCTCACAGCTCTCAGCAGTTTCGCTATTTTAATCTCTGAGAACTGCCGCTCACTTGATACTTTCTCTGTTTCTGATCTTTCTCTGTAAATTCTAAAGATGGCTTGTTAGGGCCATGGCTGGGCATGACTTGCTCTCTTTCCAGCCGTAGATACCGCCCTTTCTCTGCTGTCCTTTCTATTCAACAATTAGGCTATGAGTACTTAAGATCAGGGATCAGGTGAACTCCAGTCCTAGAGAGCCTTTGTAGTTAGCTGAGTTGCGTATGGCTTAACTGCTTATGCCTGCTCTGTGGAGTAGAGGGCATTTTTAACCATTTAACCTTTTTGATGTGCTCTTATGCATCAAATCTTTTGATGCTTATAGTGACTTGTCTGTCTTCTTTAGTATAGTTATTAATTTTAAAAAACTTTATTTCATCTATATTTTTGCCTCCTTGTCTCTTTTTTGCCCCAACCTAGATACTTTTTGTTACTTCCCTGCATCCCCTCGACTTTTAGAGGAATCTAACATGGATTTGTGGGAAAATCCCAAACTTTCTTCCCTATTCTAATTCTGAGGTTGAATTTGACTGTATCTACATACCTAAATACATTGAGTTTCTACCATATCATTGGCTAATTAAATATTTGAGTTAAGGATCAGTCACACAAGTATACCCAATGAAGTGGCCGGTGAGTTTATTTTGTCAGAGGTTGTCATCAGAGATTGTGGTTTTCAACACGTTATAACATATTATGTTACATATTACATTATAAATTATGTTAAATGTTACAGTTTTATATACTAAATAAAGTAGCTGCAAAATTGAAACATTTATTCATTAGATATCTTAAACAGTCTTGAATATTTCCCATTGTACATTCTTCATCCACTGGATTATTGGAGAGACTTGAATGAGTCATTAACATAAATGTGAGAAAATCAAATTTTTCCATAGCCACGTAAATTAAAAGGCAGCCAGGAATATGTTTAGCAGTGATTATGCAAGCTTGTGCAGGACAATTAAGTGTTACATTAGAGCCTGATAGATGTATATCAAGTGAGCAATGTAATTGGCTAGTATTGGCTTAGAACAGATAAATAAGCATTGATGCACATGTTATCGGTCATGCAGCAACTTGAAAACTCTTTGTTTTTGTTTTGTTTTTCTTTTAAAATAATGAGAAGGCAATGAACGCTTGTGGTAATGTAGACATGCTGTCATTGCCTATTTGACCAGCAGAGGGACCCTGACTCTGGTGTCCAATACACTCCGTGCTGTCTGCAGCACATTTAGCAGAATAGCGTCACAGCTACAATTATTACCACTAGAAATATTGGAGAATGGATGGATATTGGAGCTGTTTACTTTTTTGAAAGTTTAATTTAGTCAAAAGGTTTTTGGTTGAGTTTGTTAGACATGTCATATCTGCTTTTATTAAAAGAGTTCTTCATCAACTTGTTTTGCCAGGAGTTGATTTAAATCAGTCATGGCTGAGGAATCAGGAGAGGAAATCCAGCTACTCAGAAGTCAGAAGCCAAAGCTTATAGAAATCCTAAGTGCCGATCCTGACTTTGTACTCCAGCATGCAGATGCTCGCCGTCTGCTGTCTCTTCACGCCTACCAGCAGGTGAAATCTTGCTGTGCTCCTAGTGAAAAAGTGACAGAGCTTTTGGATCACGTCATACAGAGAGGTCCCAAAGCAGCAAAAGAACTACTGGAGCTTTTCAAGGATAACACCTTGCAAGAAACCTTCCCAAGGCTTGACTTTATTAACAAACTGAAAATCAACACACAGTCCTTGGGTAGGTTAAAATTTGCTCATTTTCATCAATCTTTTATTCCAGTTAGATTTCTATTTCTGATCTATAAATAGAAAGATTTTTTTTCACTTCCAAGGGGGAAAAGAAACCTCAGAAAAAAGAAAACAAGCACCTGAGATACCAGATGTCATTCCAAACAAAAAGATCTGCAACAATGGTGAGTGGCAATGCACTGAAATATATTCCACTGTCAAACTCTGTAAAACAGTCACATACTTTAACGGTCTCATCCCACAGGCTCTGGCATGGTGAGTGAGAAACAGCTGATGTCTGTGGCCCGTACCATCGGCAAATCTTGGAGGGCGATTGGCAGAGAAGCTCTGGAAATCTCATCTGTAAAACTGGAGCAAATCGAAGAGGACCATAATCTCCATGTGGAGCGAGTCTTTGCCATGCTGCGTCACTGGTGTAACTCACAGAGGGAAAAAGCCACACCCGCTCAACTGCATTCACTTCTCAGTCAGGGAGAGTGGATGTTGCCACCTGAAAGCATCGACTTCCTGTTGAAGACTGACTGATTACTTACCTAGACTATAAAGGAAATGTTTTTACTGAGAAGTCAGATCATAAATATCAGGGCTTAAACAAGAACAAGATTTTATTGTTTACTACACTGCATTTAGCACTACTGTACTTTATACTGTACATTTTTAAATGATGCATTAACAATTATCGTAGAAAAGTCATAGAAGTTTTGCCTCATGAAATCTCTTACAAGAGTTGCTTTTATTTCTTTTTTCTGTTGTGGTATCTGTAGTATGATTTTTATTCACCTTTCATTTGAGAAGATAATGAAAAGCAAGCTGTACTTACTTCATTTGAACGGCATTTTCTTTTTATGTTGAGATTATTCATCTTAGGGATGAAGCTCAGCAGTCCACATGAAGCAGCAGAGAAAAGAACATTTTCAAAACTCTTTCATGGAAAACATCTGCGAAGGACAGAAGCAGGAAAACCTTAATACCACTCGAAATAACTCTATGTAATAGTTGTATTATTCTTTCAACTGCCATAAAATAAACAATATGTTATTTTTTACTCTTTTATCCAGTGTTTAAGAATTGAGCCACAGCAAATGGGGCACAGATGACTGGACGGAAAATGGTGTGAAATCAAGTTGAAGGCTTATAAACTGGTGTGTAAATGGGGTTTTTTTTTTTGTTTTGTTTTGTTTTGGGGGGGGGTTGGTATTTGAATTTAATCACCAGAGTAGCCAGATCAGCAAGTTCAGCCACAGACAAAAGCATCACTGAATGTCCCAGAAACATATGAGACTATATAAATCCTTTTTTTTTTTTTGCTTTTTTACCCCTCAGCCGTAAAAGAATGATGGGGTAATGTTGTCACCTCACTGGTACGTGTTGATTACATCAATTAGATTTTTCTCAGTGCTGTTTTACCCATAGAGCTAGATACTTTCTCATTTTGCACCAATCTCTGTAAACCCTAGAGATGGTCGTGGTGGAAACTCCCAGTACAGCAGCAGTTTCTGAAATACTCTGACCGGCCCATCTACCACCAACATCCATGTCATGCTCAAAGTCACTTAAATCATCTTTCATCCTCCTGTTGTTCAATTTGAACTTTAACAGTTCACCTCGAACATGTCTTCGTGCATAAATGCATTGAGTTGCTGCCTTGTGATTGGCTGATTAGACATTTGCATTGACGAACAGTTTAACGGGTGTACCTATTGAGGTGGCTGATGACCGTATATTTGCGCTTGACTAGCTGCAAACTACTCCTAAACGTTAGCTGTTCCTGCTCATTAAAAAGGTAAATAAATAAAAATCACAGCTGGAAGAAGAGAAGAAGCCATAACTGGGAACAAAGCAATCTTAGGAGTTCTTTTCTGCAAAACTAATAAGGTTTTCTGTCTGCGCAATCTGGGAATCCCTTTGCTCCTGCATTGATGTTTCATAGAGTTTCTGTAGAGGCTGACTAGTGTCTTTTAAGATTCATTCACCTTCTCATGCATATCAGAGCAGATAAACAGCCTCTATTGCATAACACTCCATAACTCATCACAGTTAAAATGACTGCCTTTAAAAATGTTCACCCACAAGCTAATCTGATGCTCTTTGTTGTGAACTGATGAGAATCATTTCATGAAATCCACAAAAGTTTTATCCATTAAAGTGCTATACATGACTTATGACTTACTAAAGCATATTGACCTTCTAAAAATGAACTTTTGTGATCCCATAAATCACAGTTGTGTGTATGTGTGTGCCCCATTGTCTTTTCTCAACTCAGATAACATTAACTAGAAGTGTGGGACAAAGGTTGCCTCCCTCCCTCTCTTGCCACCTTACCTTTGCTTTGTAGCCATTTTCTGCAGTCTGGTGTCAGAGTACAGCACAAACCTGTCTCCATTCTCAGGTTAGTAGTATGAAGTTTGTACCATGTGTCTGTTTCTTATCACATCTTTTGAATTTAAAAGTATTAATGTTTTTTTTAAACAGCACATAAGAGATAATGGAACAAGCTAGTCTCCGTGACCTGAATGAGCCTCTTATTGACCATGCTGAAGGCCAGTTCTTCTTAAATGAAGCCTTCAAAATTATTATGGAGGAAGTGCTCTCCAGTGGCACAGATGTCAAACAGAAGGTATCTTGTGAAGCACAAAATAGCTTCCCTGCCTGTAGCTAACAGACTTCATAATCCACACTTTCCTCGTGCAGGTTTGTGAGTGGAAAGAGCCTGAGGAGCTGGCTCTGCTCCTGGATTTGGGGGTGAGAGAGACAGGAGAGCCACGGGACAAGCTCCTCCAGAGAGTAAGAGATGTCGCCAAGTACAGCATTAAAACAAGTAAGTAGAAAAATTAGCTAAACAGACAGGCACTTGTCCGATCTTGAAGGACTTTTTTTTTTTGTTAATTTCAGGTCACCCACATTTTTTTAATCAACAGTACGGTGGGGTGGACTATCATTCCTTGGCTGGAAGATTCCTCACTGAGGCTCTCAACACTAATCTGTAAGAAGGAACAAATAAGATAAGATATATAAGATAAATATTGAGGGGATAGAAGGTTAAGCCTGTAAGAATATTGAACAATAAAATGTGTTAGGCACTGATCAAAGGAGAGTTCAGAGTTTTTGCTTTGGTAGTAAACTGTAGAAATACAGCAAATCCAGCAAATAACATGATCAGACGTTTTCTGTGACAACTGCAGCTTCACCTATGAGGTAGCCCCAGTCTTTGTGCTGATGGAGAACGAGGTCCTCAGGGGCCTACGTCAGTTGGTTGGTTGGACAGAGGGTGATGGGATTTTCTGCCCGGGGGGCTCAACCTCCAACATGTATGCCATGAACCTGGCACGCTATCAACGCTTCCCAGAGGTCAAAAGCCAGGGGGTGTGGGCTCTCCCACGGCTAAGCATCTTTACATCTCCAGAGGTGAGGGCGACTAGTCACCTGTTTGTCTAGGTGTATGGTTGATGCAATGGAAGCTTCATCAGGTTTATTTCTAACTTCATGACACTGTTGAAACAGACATACTTGTGTTTTTTCCAGAGCCATTACTCTGTAAAGAAAGGCGCTGCATTTCTGGGCATTGGTTTGGACAATGTCATCTTTGTGAAAGTGGACAACAGGTAATTGAACTTAAAACTTTTTTATTGTCATTGTACAGTTGCTTGCACAGAGAAATTAGGTAGCAAGACCACAAAGGTGCAAAAGTAAAGAAAATAATATAAAAAAGAAGAACAATATAAAAACAGAGTAGATCAGTCTGCAGCCTGTTCCATCTCAGAACCCTCAAGAAATGGAGGCGCTGCTGGGCTTTCTTCATTAAGGCGGATGTGTTTGTAGTCCAGGAGTGTCTGGGATGATGGTATTGAAAGCTGAGCGAAATCAATGAAGAGCATCCTCACTGAAGTCCCAGGATTCTCCAGGTGATGCAGAGCAGAGTGGAGGGCAGTGGAAATTACATCCTCGGTGGACCTGTTTGCCTTATAGGCAAACTGGTGGGGGGGTTAAAGCTGGGTGGGAGGCGGTCCTTAATGACCTATAGGACCAGCCTCTCAAAGCACTTTGCAAACTCAGGTGTCAGTGCAATGGGTCTGTAATCATTGAGGCCACTGAGCGTGGTGGACTTGGAGACTGGGACTATTGTTTCAGATTTCAGGCAGTGAGGGACAGTGTAACAGGGAGAGGTTGAATAGTCTGGTGAACACAGGAGCCAGCTGGTCAGCGCAGACTTTGAGCACTCTACCAGGTATTCTGTCAGGGCCAGCAGCTCTCCCCTGATTTACGGCTCTGAACAAACTGTGAACCTGGTGTTCTTGGAGGGTAAATGTGTGTGGGCTGTGATCAGAGGCTATGGGCAGGGCGGTGTGCATGGTAGGGGTGTCTACAGTTCTCTGGAAGTGGGCAAATAAGTCATTTAGTTCTTCTGCTAATGAGATGTCCATGCTATCTGCATTTGTCCCGCTGCCTTTGTAATTGGTGAAGTGTTTCAGGCCCTCCCATACCTTTCTGGGGTTGTTATCTGAGAGCTGATCCGATAGTTTACTCGAATAGTCCAGTTTTGCTGCTCTAATGCCTTTTTTAAGGTCTGCTCTTGCTCTGCTGTACATATCCTGGTCCCCAGATTTGTATGCAGAGTTACGTGCCTTTAACAATGCACGAACCTTACTTGACATCCAGGGTTTTTGGTTGGGGTAGACCCAGACCCGCTTTTCCATGGTGACAGTGTCAATGCAATATATGATGTAACCCAGCACTGCAGCTCTGTGACTATCTAGGTCATTATGTTCAAAGACACTCCACTCTGTGAGGGCAAAACAGTCCTGCAGCTGAGCCAGAGCTTCCTCAGAAATGGTGTTAATAGTTCTGATTGTGGGCTCTGTCCTTTTACTGAGTGGTGTGTATGAAGGGACAACGAGCAGAGAGAGGTGGTCGGACATACTCAGGTGTGGGAGGGGAACAGATCTGTAGGCCTGGTTGATATTTGAGTAAACATGTGTGTTATTCCCTCTCATAGGGCATGTCACATGTTGAACAAATTCAGGCAGCACAGTTGTTAAGCATGCTTTGTTGAAATCCCCTGCGATGATGTGTACTCCCTCTGGATATCTCCGTTGCTGTTCAGAGATCGAGTCGTGCAGGTGGGCAAGGGCTGAGCTAACATTAGCGTCTGGAGGTATGTAGACTGCTGATAGTAGCACTACGGGCAGTTCTCTGGGCAAATAAAATGGTCTGCACACGACAGACATTGTCTCTATGTCCGGGGAGCAGACTGTGGTGATTATCTTAGTGTTTGTGCACCAGTTGTTATGTGTGTAAATGCACAAACCTCCACCTCTGCTTTTACCTGCTGTAGCCTCTCCGTCGCTGCGGTGCATTGTGCGGCCTGCTAGTTGCATAGAGGCGTCGGGAATTTCCTCTCGTGGCCATGTCTCTGTGACGACCAAGGCACAACAGTCGCGGACGAGTGGCTGTGCGGGGAGAAGTAAGTTCAGTTCGTCTGTTTTGTTGACGATCGACCGTGCGTTGGTCAGGAAGATGCTTGGAAGCGGTGGTTTAAAAGGCTGCTTCTTTAGCCTGGCTAGCACGCCTGACCGGCAGCCCCGCTTTTGTTTGCGTTCTGTCCGCCGCCTGGGTTGCTTGGCAGAGCCGATAACAATCCACGGAGCGCCCGGTGTTCTCGCTATCTCCGGGGGGATGTTGTTGATCCTCTGATAATCACTGGTAACGGGGATCTGGCTGTTATATCCGATGTTGCATAATTCCAGATGACTGTAGGTAAGTTTTGCTTTGCAAAAAGAAAAACGCCTAATTGGAGAGCCTGAAGCCGCTGCGTCCGTGTGCGCCGCCATCTTGGATGAATTGGATGACTTGTTAGTTATCAGTTGCCCGCTGAAAAAAGTTAAAAGCATAAAAGAAATAGAATTTTCTTCTGTCCCTAATTTATACCATGTCACTTTGAGCTCAGAGAACGTGGAACATGTTATATGACCTTTTATATAGACTCAATAATTATTCAAAATACAGTCCCGATAAAAAGTTTAAGACCACTTGAAAAATGGCAAAAAAAAATAAATAAATAAAAAATCATATTTTGCATGGTCGGATTTTAACAAGGTTCCAAGTAGAGCTTCAAAATGCAACAAGAAGAAATGGGAGTGAGACAAAGCAATTTCAAGATATTGAAAACAACGCTTAAAATGAAACAGGCTGTTTCATTTTAAGTTGCCATTTTTCAAGTCCCAGAGAACTGCCCGTAGTGCTACACCAGAGTTGCCATTTTTCAAGTGATCTTAAACTTTTGATTGGGACTGTAAATAATAGATTAATGTTCTGTATTGAAATAATTTTTAAACCTTGATCTATTGTAATCTGGAGTTGTGCCAAGTAAAAATAATACCTTTCATCTAATTAAATGCTGTCTCTTGTGCTGCAGAGGTCGTATGATTCCAGAGGATCTGGATGAAAAAATAGAGCTGTCCAAATCTCAGGTAGATTTGCTGATGTTTAGCTAGTTTTCATAAGATTCAACATGTAGCTTTTAGTCATCACCTCCTGACTTTAATTGTATATGTTTGTGTTTTCCATTAGGGTGCGGTGCCATTTCTTGTAAGCTGCACATCAGGGACCACAGTGCAGGGTGTGTTTGACCCGCTGGATCACATAGCTGATATTTGTGATAAACACAAGCTGTGGATGCATGTAGATGTGAGTGCACTTGTGGAAGACTGATGTGTGTTGACGAGACTTGGTTTTGTGAACCTCGTGAGACTTTTTTATCCCTTTTTTTGTCAGGCTTGCTGGGGAGGGAGCGTGCTTTTTTCTAAGAAACACAGACATCTGATGAAAGGAGTTGACAGGTATTAAAATGTACATGAGCTTGTACATGAGTGGAGATACAGTGTAAGGCTGTGATGCTGATTAGAGTTTGTTTCTGTGTATAACAAGAGCAAATTCAGTAGCATGGAATCCCCACAAGATGCTGGTGGCTGGCCTGCAGTGTTCTGCTTTACTCCTGAGGGACACCACGGTTTGACTTCACAATTTAAAGGCTGCAGAATTAATAATCATAAAGTTTGGGTTTGTACGTTTTTTGACAATCACTGACTTTGTTCCAGAATTTGTTGAAGCAGTGCCACAGTGCCAATGCCACATACCTCTTCCAGCAAGATAAGTTCTACGATGTGAACCTGGACATTGGGGATAAGTCTGTGCAGTGCAGCCGCAAGGTGGACTGTCTGAAGCTGTGGTTGATGTGGAAAGCTGTTGGCTCCATGGGCTTAGAAGAGCGTGTAGACAAGGCTTTTATTCATGCAAGGTAAATAAAGGATGTGGCACAGGGCAAGCTTCAAGTAAAGTCGTAAAGTCAGATTTGTCTCATTCTAACAGAAGATCAGCTTTACACATCCAGTTAAGACCCCTTGAAACCAATTGTCTTTCTCTTGATTTTCACTAACTAATAAATTATGTCTAATATATAAGAAATGTGATTATTATTTTTTTTTTAAAATATGGTTATTTTTGGGGTTTTTTGCTAAATCTTTTCTCTTGCAGATATCTGGTGGAGCAGATGATGAAAAGAGAGGGGTTCCAGCTTTTGAGCATGGTAATGTCATACATTTTTCATAAAGCATACCTGAGTTTTTTACCTGCAAAATTTCATTACCATGCTTGCATTTGTCTCTGCGGACAGCCAGAGTTTGTGAATGTCTGCTTCTGGTTCATACCACCGAGTTTGAGAGGGAAGGAAGGAACTGAAGATTACCAGGAGAAACTGGCAAAAGTAAGTTTGCCTGTTGCTGAATAAGAATAACCCGCCACATTTGAGATATTTTATTCCTTCCTTCCGTTGCACACATATTGACATGTACTTAGATGTGGCATCTTCATTTTTTGTAGTGTGCTTTTGAAAAAACAAAGAAACCTCCATTATCTGAAATGCACAGTTAATTCTGTGTATTGTTTTCTTGCTAAAAGGTAGCTCCTGTCATCAAGGAACGTATGATGAAGCAAGGCACTATGATGGTCGGCTACCAGCCTTTGGGAAACAAGGTCAACTTTTTCCGTGTGACTGTATTCTCTCCCCTACTGTCCCAGAAAGACATGGACTTCTTCCTTGATGAAATTGAAAGACTAGGAAAGGACCTGTGAGAAAGCCCATAAGTGAACACCTTGCTCTTCAGAAAATTTGATTGTGCGTTTAATGCTGGTCATTGTAATTTTACAAATAACAACAAACTAGTCAAATTGTGTTCATTTCAATATCTGATTTCCTAGATTCCAACAGCTGTTAAATAAATAAATAAAGGTTACTTGGTATTACAAACTTTATACCACCATGTTCTTTATTGTAAAGGAGTTTAAAACATTTTTGGAGAATGCCTACCCTTTACATTTTATACCTAACTAATTACTGATTTTTTTTTTTTTAATTGATTCCAAGAAAAGTGATTGGGGTTTTTGTTTTCTTTTGTTTTTACCCAGAAAAGCAGTTCAGGGTCACAATGCCTTTCTGTAAGTGCAATGTAAAACAAACAATAAAACAAATCGTCACCTCTGAGAACCTGCTTTTGGTCTTGTAATGGATTAATTGTTTAATTATTTGGTTAGGTTTAAGCAAAAAAAAAAACTTTCTTTGTGTAGGAATAGTACTCTCAGTCAAAATGTAATATTTATAAAGTCTGCTAGACACAAAGCCTTTAAACAAAACTTCTGCAGCACACCTTACAGTTATGGCCGCAAATCTGGGTCAGTCCGCTTCGGTCACGTGTCTTGGCGTACGACCAATCAGGACTCTCCCCGGGGAGCACTTCCGGTGGTGTTTCCTGTCAGTGTTTGTAAACTGAGAAAAAATTGGAAGTGCGACAAGAAATATTAATCTTCAGCACTCTGAAAACCGAAAGGTAAGCGGTCGAGTTTGCAGCATGCCACTCGCAGCTCTGTACACGTTTTATTTCTCGGTGCCCGTGTGTTTGGAGCAGTTGTAGCCCGCGAGGGCGGCGTTATTTTGAGGTCGGCGCGGAGCCTGCACACCCTGCCTGTTGTTGTGCTGTCCGGGGCGGGGGGTGGGGTGGGCGCTCACTCGCACAAGAGTTGTCCCAAAATCCAACTCCGGGCTGGCTAGCTGCTTTCTGCTTTCGTTTCATTCAGCGGGGACTCTCAGCGTGCGGCACACTTTCATACAGACCCCTGCGGAAATACACAAAGCTATCTGTCCCGTGTCCCGTGACCCCAGCGGAAAAATAAACCTCTCTTTTACTTTCTCTTTTCCCCCCCAAAAAAAGCTGGGATACGTTGCTAGCTAACTGCTGCTAACTGTTTGATCTTTGAAAGATCGATCAGAGAATAAACCCACCAGCTTACAAATGAATCGCAAAACAAAGCGTTTTCCAATAATAGATGTGGTTGAATCAGTTAAAATAAAAATCTCTGTCCGTATTAAGGAGTTTTCTGTATGGGTGGGCTTGGGTCGTCGAAAGAGCCCCCTTTACATTAACATAATAGATCATGCAGTAATCGTGCCATTTATCGTGCATGTTTGTATGCATTCATCATTTAAGTACTTCTAGCACCAGCTTTTGACCTGACTGGGAAACTGCTGTATGTATTTTATTATCTAATACATGAGTATTAGATGCAGGTAGAACAGACAAGAAAGGAGGGTAAAAGAGCAGGACAGCACACAGGGTTCAAGGCAGACTTGAACCTAAGCCACTGCATATACATATACCCCTCCTAAACCCAATGAGCTATACCGATCTCCTAGTAGCTTGGTTTTTACAGTATTTATGGTCCTTACATGGATGACAGAAGCAGCGTCATTCATATCCTTTGTAATAATAGCCACATTTGTGTGTAGGGTTTTCAAGACTAATACTTATATTTTGTTATTTTAAAATTCATTTTAAAACATCAGCTGATATTAATTCTCACAAACACACAAAACATAATCAGATTTAAACATATTTTGATAAATGTAATTATTTAAGAATCCACACTGATTTAACGTGTTTGTAATGTGATTTCAAATTTTCTCTGGCTCATGCTACAGAACATGCTTTGACATAGGTAAAAACGGTGCAGATTTATTTTTGCTGCCATGTGCACGAAAAAGACTTTCAAACAAATTCCTGCTGGAAACCAAGCTTCCAGTCAATTTACGATGTTTTTTTTTATTACTGCAACTGTATGAGGTAGATACAGGTGTGTGTTTCATTACACTTGGACAAAAGTGCACTGCAAACCATTTAAAAAGAAGCATCCCTTCTATATTCAACTACCGGCCATTGTCATTGAAGGATTTGTTTGGTTAATGTATTATTTACACAGATGCATTGTGCATAACGAGCTTTTCCCTCATCTCCATCATTTTTCTCATTTTACCTTTTATTGTTGTGTTTTCTGTCAGCCATGTACCAAGCAACTGGTGCTTTCCTGTCTGATAGACAGCACATATTAAAGCTGCACATACATTTTTAGTCATATATGCATATGCCTTTATTTTCAGACTTTTGCCCCTGATGATTTTGGAGGGTGTAGTCTCATCTGTCACCCCTCATCCCGAGTGAAGCCCCTCTGTCCCCACAAACACACACGCATTCAAAGCACGGCGATGACACACCATTCCAGCAATTCTGTTCGAGACCATATGAAATGGGTCAGTGGAAGTCTCTTCATCTCAAGATCACGATCATGGTTTTATCGTATGCATGTATCCGTTACTCCCATTGTTCAGTCCCCCTCTCCTTCCTTCTGATGCCTCGCTGCATGAGGACTCCTGCAATCTCCTCTTTTTCAAAACGACATTTTGCTTGTATTGTCAGGCTGGGTTGCTGGGCTGCGAGGCGGTGCTGTCCAGCATGGCCCTAATGCAAGCCAACAACATCCCAGGCCAAAAGAAGATGATGTCACCCTTGGGTCAGGGGCAAAGGACCAGTCCTGAAAGCCACCAAACCCACTCGCAGCATAGCCAGAACCACCACAGCCACCAGGTGCACCATGGACAGCCACATCACAGCCACATGGGCCATCCATCAACTGGGAGCTGCCCACCCCTGGTGAGAGATGCGTCTTTATTTTGCATGGAGAAATAACTCACTTTAAGTCTGCTAATGTTATTTCACAGTTTTGCTTTTATAAGCCAATTTAAGTCCTTGGTTGACAAATGTACACAGGTTGCAAACCAGCATTTAACAGAAGCCTGTTGTCACATTTTTTCATCTTTCAAAAGCTCATCCGGAAAGATGGAGATTATCATACATCAAGGATAATTGAGGGAAAGGGCATGCAGGCAAACCAGAATATGCAGCCCAAGAAGAAACACAAAAAATCCGGTTTAGCCAACAAAGTAAAAGTGGAGGTAAAGAATGGTTAAAATTATACTGAAATTAGAAAGTGAAAAGACTGTTACTCTTAAGTTAATTTCATCTAATTGTCTTCGTGTTTATAGCATTTAGTTCCATCAGTTGATATGGATGACGACAGCTCATTGAAAGTCCAGAAGAACTTCATCTGTGATCATTGCTATGGAGCTTTCCGGAGCAGCTACCACCTTAAGAGGCATATTCTTACACACACAGGTGAGAACTTACCCTCACCTCTTTACTTCAATTGGACTATTTTTTTATTTATTTTAAGCTTTTTTGTATGTCAACTAGGTAAGTCTTTGTGAGGATGTTTCCTCGTAGCCCATCTGCTCAGAATAAGCTTAAAAATACCCACCAACTACCTTTATTTTTAGTATTTGCTCCCTTAACCTGTTTTGATGTGTTTTCAGAGGTTGGTTGACAAGTTTGTAAAATGTGTCTTTTCCACGTTTCGTCTTCTCATTTTGTATGTTGATCTGAGTTCTGCATTGGTCCTAATTTGTAACTCAATTATAAGACTCATACTACAGTAATTAGTACAGTTTTCTTTATAATTTGCTTCTGAGGAGCCACATTTTGTTATAATCTTTTACAATGGGCTATAGAAGGCGTGGAGCAGTAGTTCTCCAGTCTTTCCAAGTTTTTCTTTGGACATTGGATGCCTTTTCACTCATTTTCAGTATAGTCCTCATAGTTGACCATTTTCAGAGGAGTGGGGGTTTTTTTTCTTTCGTTAAGCCACATAACACTGAGTATGAATCATTAAAGCATGAAAAGGGCATCTAGCTCAAGAATAAACCCCTGTCATGTCTACACATAACAGACAGCTTAGGAAAGAACCAATTTAAATAGTGTCTTTAAAATCATGTCCTTTGTTCCCATTTCTTCAGTTGAATCTATAAAAAAGGCCAGTAATATCACAGCTTGACAAGCATAAAACAGTATTTAGACCAAACAGGTCTTTCCAAAAAAAAGGCTATTTACTGAAAAAAATGAGGAAACTGAAAAAGTGGAAAACAAAAGATGGTAGTCCTAAAAATCTATCTATAGCATGTGAACAGTGTTTGAAAGTCATTTCATGAAGAAAATGGAAGACAAATCCAGCAAAGACCTGACACAGGACCCGACAGATGCATCTGAACCTTCTCTGAACTGTTTGCTGAACAAGAAGTGAAATTGGTGGAAGGCTGGATGTCAAGATTAGATTCTTTAGGAGGGCAAATGGAGAGAAAATGCTGTGGTATGCCAAATTAAACAAGAACTACACTGAAAATCAGAGGCAACAGGACTTATGGAGTGGTTAATCCATATTTGAAATTGTTGTTTCAAATTGTCATCAGAATGTACAGAGTAGGTCAAAAGAGAGGTACAACAGAGTGTCTAAAGCTATCTGTAAAACACAGTGGAGGCTCTGTCATGGTTTGGGGCTGCATTTCAGTCACTGCTGTTGCAGATCTTCTTAAAATTGATGGAATTTTGAAAGCAGAGAAGTAACATCAGATTTTGATCCACCATATAGTACCATCTTAAAATTATCTCATTGGTATTGGCCTCCCAAACTGACAGCCAATGTAGTAAAAGCATACCTGGATAGAAAAACGCACAATGCAACACTGTCAGTCTCGGATTGGCCTCAACATTACTGAAGCAGTGTGGGATCATGTTGACAGAGAACGGAACAAAAAGCAGCCAACATCCAAAGAAGAGCTTTGTGTGTCCTTCAAGAATCCTGGATTCCTGAAGACTGCATAAAGAAATTACAAGAGTGCTTGTCTAAGAGAGTTCAGTTGAAAAAAGATGGTCATATCTAATATCAATTATTAAGCTCATTAGAATTGCCTAGTCTGTTTTTGCCTTTTATATTTTTGTTTGCACCCCTTTTCTCATCAAAGAGGTGTCTCCAGACTTTAACGCAGTAATGTAGATTTAGATGTCTTTTGTGAAATGCATGTGAAATCAGCGATAAATGCAGCATGTCCTGATGATTAAATTCATTTTCCACGTGTGTGGGTTTTGGTTTGTTTTCCAGGGGAAAAACCATTTGCGTGTGATGCTTGTGATATGCGGTTCATTCAGCGTTACCACCTGGACAGGCACAAGAGGGTGCACAGCGGAGAAAAGCCTTATCAGTGCGATCGCTGCCATCAGGTTATTCATACTTTTTTTTTTTTTCACTGATATACTTTACGTGTACTTGAACAGATCCTGCATTAAGAGATTTTCAGCTTGTCACAATCACTCCAACAACAATGGATTGCAGATGTATTGGTGGACATGGCACTGCATGTGCCCGCTGTCTTGAAACAAAAAAGAATACAGAAAAACAATTTAGAAATATTTTAGTTTTAAGCCGGAAAAACAAAAATTACCAAGGGAGGGGACCTAAAGGAAGCAATCAAACAATATTTAGGGTGAATAATCTGTAATGTGGGTAGTGCAAGTGAAAAACTAGCCATATGCTGCTAATTTATCTATCATTGACTCCTATTTATATTTAAAATCAGTTGTGCATGGAAATGGAGATTTTCTACAGCACTTGGCATCGACCATACAGTGTAAGATTTTCAAGGCATAAGATTCTAAATTCTGATCAGAATCTCAGCCAGTTTCTGTGTGCAAATCTCTACTTGAACCACTTTGTGAATTATTTTACAAGTGAAGTATTTACCAAGTGGAATTCTTATGGAGGTACACCAATAAATGAGAAACAGAAAAATGGCAGACATCACCCAAATAAAACTGCTGGAAATGTACTACCCAACCCTAATTCAAATACTACTTTGGCTGAAGCCCACGTTTGTTTGCATTGCTTCAGAACTTCTCACGGACAGACAGGCTTCTGAGACACCGACGGCTGTGTACAGTTGGGATGAGCAAAGAGGAAAGCCAGTACTCCCAGGACTCATCTACCCATCCGGCCTCATGGAGCCCACTACATCCTTCGAGCAACCGTCTGACTGTCTGACCCTCAACTTCCACATAGAGACCCAACATCAGTCTGCAACTCAGTAACATCACACCTTGGAGTGGTGACCTGAAAATAGCCCTACTTTTCCACAGCCAAACTTTAGTTTGCTCTCACCAGCTCATAGTGGATTTTTATGTTTTTTTAACCTACTGTCACTTTAGAATCCAGGAAGAAGGCGATGGGGAACGGACTCATTTGCAGTCACGGACATCGTATTGCGGCAATAAATGGAGATTACACAAAATTTGTGACTGCATGGACAGTCAGCACCTTTCGTGCTTTCAGCCTGCAGTCAACCCCAACTCTGCCTTTTAATTCAAACGAACGGTTCGCTAATGTAGACGCAGACAGAAAACCATGAAGCATTAAAACGTCCTATTTGTTTTGTGTTTCTTTTGTTACTAATTATGTACCGGCTACAGCTTATAAGCAAAAGGTCACAGCAGGCTTGCTGTGTGCTGCCTCGAGGAAGTGATTAGTCAATGAAATACTGTAGTTCAGTAACACATGTGAAGGTAAATTTAATGACCTTTTTGATGCCGCTAAATGTTAAAGATCGTTGGAGAGGAAAAAAATCATCAAATTAGTCATCCATTTTTACTTTATGTGCCATATTCTTTTTGTGCACAAGTCTTAAATTAATCAAAATATTTTAATCTGCTGTTCATGCTGCTGTACATCTGGAAAAATAACTACAGGTCCAACCCTAGTGGTAACCAAAACAAACACTAAAGTTGAATTGGATAGATGGTATCTGTACCATGGCAAACACATTTAGAGTTCTACCTTGTTTTAAAGGCATATGGCCCTAATTGTAAGACTTACACTGGCTAACAGCTGACAGATTTTCGAGGAGCTCCAATTTTTTTGAAGCTGATGTTTACTGGATGTAGGGATGACCTGTGTGTGGCAAAAAATGAGTTTTTCCTTAACGTGCTTCTGTAAAATGACCTGCCGTATAAATCCATTGTGGTTACTCTCCCTTCCTAGAAACCGCTGTCTTGCCTTTTCCTGTTCAGTGATCAGAGATTGTTCTCACTTTAAGACTTTTTATTCCCTTCATTGTATTTTGGTAAATCCTTAGGTTTACTCTTACTTAAGTATCTATGAAATATTGTCAGAATCATGCTCGTAATATTTTTTAAATGCAGCTGGATCAACGCTAGTCTCGAGTCTTTTCACATGAGTGCACTGGGGACCTTTTTCTTCAGTACTTGTGTGAATGGCCCAGGTCAACCAGGTTATAATATAAATTGGCTCATCTACAGATTCTCACTGCTGAATTGTGTGTTTGCCTGACTGAATGTGATCTAAATACAGTTCCATGTCATTTAACACTGAGCATCTTCAGTGAAGATGACAAGTTGTACTTTGTTGTGGAACTTTGAGGGTCGTTTGTATGTTGATTATTGGCAATATAAAACTTCAGGCCTGTATATTGTGAAGTCACTGGACTGCAGATGTTAGTTCAGTTGTAGATGACTATTATTTAGACGAAAGGTTTTTTTAATAATAGACAGGTAGATCTGTTTCTGTCAGACTTTTAGATATGTGAGAAGAGTTTGGGCCCATTGCTGACTGTCTACTGTTTATGAAGTTAATATATATATCTATAAATTGTTTTAGGGCTAGAAAATAGCATGTATGGGACCTAAACTCCAAAGGCAAATCAAAGTTTTGATGATGTTTTAACCTTTAGTCTGATCATTGTTATTCTTTATTATAGTTCAAAAGGCCATGGTGACTCAGCACGAAGCTTGCTTTTAGGACAAAAATTTGAAAATGTCACACTTGCCCTTTTAGTGCAGCAGCTATGATTAGCTAGGATATTTTGTTTTAATTTGCATGTATTTGTTGGAGGATCTTTTATTCATTTGTTTGGAAAATAATTTTTTTTTTTGTTTATCTGTTTTTATTTTATCATCCCCTATATTTTGTTATGCCAGGAGTGACATCAAGTCAGTTTCACACTGTAGTGAATGGAGTTTTGGGCCCAAAGTAAAAATAAAGTTGTTTCTTTTTAAACGGGTGGTATTGGTCATATATTTACAGCAAAGGTTCGTGGCGGATTTTCTAATAACAGTTTTGAAGGATAGTCTGTAAAGTCTGCTACATTCAAATAGTTGTGTAAGTAATGCAGCAGTTATGTCAGCAGGTGGCAGCCATGACCATATGAGAGTCGATTTTCCTCTCAGCCTGTTAATGGAAATGGAAACAAACCTCAGCACAGTGCTCTGTATGTTGTTTCAACGAATGCTGCCTCCTTTACACCAAAAAAGTAGCTTCTTCTGACTCCAGTGTGAAGCTGAGGAAAAACAAGAAACCCAGCTGTCAAACACACTGAATCTCAAACATACCAATTAATCAACGAGCAAACTTTTTCTTACACATAAGCATGTAAAACCTTGACTAGTGTCATAATTTAGTGCACCTTTACAGAACTCCCTAATGCAAAGAAACTGATGGTACCTGCACTGTGTAAAAGTGTTTGGTTTTTTGGGTTTTTTTTAGTTTATGGGATATATTTTAGTAAACGTTCAATTGAGGACGTGTTCAGTGAACCTTATCTCGTGAATATGTCATACAAACATATCTGTGTTTAACAAATTTATCAGGCCATCTGTCAGAAAAAAAACAGAAAACCTCTGGTAAATTATTTTACCAAATTTTATAGAAAATTTCAAAGGACCACTTCTAAGCTAAAAATGTTATTTTTATTTGCTAGTCGAATAACAAACTGAATTCATGGTTTTTATACCCAAATTTTAGCCGGCACACTGGAATTCTCTCAGAAGTCATAAATAAATCAAAGATTACATTCAAACACTAGAACACATTTTTCTGTGCAGGTAAATAACTGTAATTTGGCATTATAATGTACTTTGTTATTTTTTTTAGCTTTTTTGTAAAACAAAAAAATTGAAAATTCATGGATAACAATAATTATGTTTCAGCAGCATTTCAGTTAAAGAGCTCGTTCATACCGGTGGATTAACCATTACAGAAATGTTTTTCTTTTAATGATTTTGGTAATTACCGATATTGTTGATTCAGTTTAGGGCAGCTGTGGCATAAACCTTATCTTGGGTGGTAGTCTTTTAAGCACTGTAAATCATCTACTTGGAAATTCTGCTTCTTGTAAAAATAAGGTAAAATTTCCCATAAATACACTTTTGGTCAGAGCAGAGTTGGCAAATCAAATTTCAAAACCTGCAGTTTGCAGTGAAGAAATGTGAAATATACAACAGTCGTTCATACAGATGATTTGTTTAACAGATTTCTTCCAAAGGACCCAATCAAATGGACATAAACGCCTCTGTGGCTTTAGCCAGATTTAAGAGAATGGGAAAGAATTTCTTCCAGCAGACTGCCCTGTAATTCGAGCTGCATGGGTATTGCTACATCAGTTGTACCATAGGAAGTGCAGATCATACCCTTTAGCACCTTCTTCTTTGCTATTGACCAGTTCTTTAATTACACAGCATTAGGATAGGCAGGATGAGATCAGCCTGAAGGCTGCTGGGAGTGTGCGCTTTCCCCCATGGGAGACATCCCCTCCCTCTGCAGACTGATTTACAGCACCCACAGGCCCCCGGCACTTAACAATGGACCTCCTTAAGTGAGGTAGATGGGGAGGAGATCAGAGAGGGGGAGATAACACTCCATCTTCATGCACAAAGTGCTGAAATCATCTAGGTTCGAAATCATCTCTGCGAGACAGACTGATCATGGAGTCAGTCCAGAGGTAAAGTGTGGGAGTGCTGCCTCGTCCTCAGTCTGGCTCACTCTATCAGGGAGGAGAGCTCTCCTTAAGACTGATGGCCAGTTCTCTACATGCTCACCTCTCCCCTCAGAGGGATGCAGAAAAAAAACATAGGCTTGACAAACTGAAATCTCCCAAACAACCGGTAAATCTCAGCTAACTGTGTATGCCGTGGCTCTTGTCATCATGTAGGTGGTTCAGAGGTTTAGAAAAACAAGTGCTCAGCAGCAGAAACCCTCTGTCTCCTACAAATGTTTGGTTGCCCTCTGATCAAACACATCACAGGCTTGCTGCAAATGACTCAAACCCTCCTAACAATAGCTCCTGCTATCTCCTTCTCCCCGAGGTGTGGGAGAGCCTTTTCATCTCAGGCTTTGATTAATAAAGGAATCGCTGGTTGGTTGAAAGCAACGATCTGCCCCCTACGAACATCCATCATGCCCGTGACAGCCCACCTCTCTGCGTTAATTAGCAGTGATATTTAAGCTGTCTGAGGTGTACCATGACCGTCAGCGTGCGGTGGTGCTGCTCATCATTAAAATTTCAATCCCTTTGCCCAGGTTACTCCCATTTTCCGTGACACCTCAGTGAACACGTCCTAAAACGTTCACGCAGAAGCACGGGGCCACAGCAGAAATGTAAAGAATGACTAAAAAAAGACCTTTAAATTACAATAATTCATGTACACGAACACGACTCTGTTGGTGCACCCTGCCTTTCTCATGCATTTGAGAGTAAAAACATCAATTTGACTTATCGCACTCGCTCAATTATTATTTGATATTACATGAAAGAGTCTGACATTAATCTAAAGTTCTTGTCAAACAATGAGCAAAGAAAGTGTGAATGCATTACTTATTAATGATTACCAAATATTGTAATATTCTCTAATACCAGGAGCTATTATTCAAGAATAAATTATTTATGCAGCCGATTCTTGGTTTATGTTATAACCAAAAGGCATCCTGCACCAAAATGAGAACTTTAGCGGGGGCAGAAATAAAGAATTGCTGAATTAAACGAACATTTTTAGTCAAAGGCAGCCATCTTATGCCAATCCGAGGTGGACAAAATGGCTTCCAAAACGTACGCAAAGTTGGTGTTTTAGCGGTGTCCATAGGGTGCCAGTGTATGACTCTCACCATTAAGTCTAGTAACTTGTGAAAGTTAAAAAGGGGTTGTCTGCCCACCTCAAAAAAATCTCTCTAATGGGAACGTTCAGTCATGTCATGCTTCATATTGTCCCGTATTTAGATGGCTGCCAACTCTTTTTTAATTAGTGCAACTCAACAAGATTAATTAGCCTCGGCACATCATTCCCAGTACTCAAAATACAACACAGAGGAGAAGAGGAGCGAAAGCTTTCACCCGTCTGACGGGTAACGAGGGAAAAGTTTGTATTCAGCCCATGTGTGCAATGATATATCCAAATCATGAATATTCATAAATGAAAATGAACCCCGGGAATGGTCAGAAGTTGAGAGCTGAATTTTCTAAATTCCCTCATTGCACTATGCAATTAATTAAATAAGAGAAACTGGATGTGGGGTTAATGAAAACAGTTTGACTGCCTGGCAGTTATATGAGTTTCATTTACTAGCCTCATCTTTGTGGTCCTGGTATCTTACTGGGACACATGAAAAGTCTTTTTAAGGCTTCTAATCAAAACTTGTGCATTCCCTGTCAAGTCAAAAATGTCCACTCTGACAAAAAAGGGTTATGTCACAACTTTGTCTGAGTTCCTAATTGGCAGTCTCATACAGGACTGCCAGGACACATCAAATGAAAGATGAACGTGAGAGTGCAAAGCGTCCGCTGGTTTTAACAAGAATATAACAGGAATAAATGAGGGGCACTGGAATTATATCAATTCAAATATCCTACAGTATGTTCTGCTGATGTTAGTCATCTGCTACAGTGCTTTCAAAGAAAAAGTCAAATGTTGTTCTGTCATGATATTTTTGATTGCAAAAAAACTTCCAGTCGTATGGAAGTCTAAAGGAAAACAACCCTTTTCCTTTAATATTGTTTATCTGAAAATTAGTGTGGCTCGTGTGTAGTATAGACTACTTAAAAATTTGTGCTTACGGTTTGGTGACGGAAACTGTAGTGTTTTATTAGCAAATATGAGTGTCTTTGCATTTTATAGATTTTATGGATGCATCTTGCTAAAGAAGCTTGCTAGCATTGGCTAATAGCATGACTAATAACTTGATATTTAAACAACAATGAACTGGGGCGAAATGTGACTCATAGCAACTTATACATGATCTCGTATAACCCTATATGCTGCTCAATGCCAAGAAATGAAGAAATGCCTTTCAGTCTTTTTACAGTTGGGTTTTCCCCCCTTTTTTCCCTTTTTTTTTTGCCAAATGCATGCCTCGTTTCTCCAAAGGAAAAAAAAAGACAATGAATAAATTTACAACTCCAATTTCATGATTTACCATCTCTCCTTCACTCCTTGCAGCAGGTCCAGCAGGTGGCCTGCCTAACACGAGAGGCCTTCAATCTTCTCACACCAGAGAGTCTGTGGTATGTAACTATTACATTATGTGAAACCCTTTGGTTGCTAGTCATTGTTGATCGTAGGGAAAAACACTTCTAGCTTTGTCTATCATTCAAGTCAAAGTGTCATCCTTCCCAGAGTAACAACAGCATCCTTTTCTTATTTCTCTCTAAGCAGTTAAAATGGTATAGCTCTGCCCAGGAGCAGACATGGCAGCAATATAGGTCATAACATGAAATTAAACAATGTAAAATGGCCAAATGCATTAACAAGAATCAGAAAGATAAATAAAGATAAAAATTAATCTGAAAGTATCTGAAAATATGCTCTTTCTAACACCACTATGGTTATCCCCTGGAATTTTTTTCTAAAACTGGCTTGAGACGTTTACAGATTTGATTGAAAGGTCTGAACAACTGCTTTGATAGATTGCCATGAAAATTGGTACAAATGTCCATGTCTCCCTCACAATGACTAATGACAATTCTGGTGATCTTTTGACATTGTGAACACTGGCAACTCAATCCACTGCTGTGCCTTGGTATAGCCTCAGACTTAGTCTGACGGGGGGTGGGGGTAGATTGTGTTGTCTCTCTCACTCAAGATCACTGTTTTCTTTGCTGTAAAAACATATTTCAGTTTCAGAGATCCTTGGTGATCACTGCCCTGTGGAAAGATATTGATAAGCCATTAACTTTATGTTCCAAAGACCAGAAACACATGGGAGATTCTCTAGTGTGAGGTTATCAAGATGCTAAGCTTCAACCTAACTTTTTCCATGAACTCCAAACTGTAGACTTGATAAAAGAAGCCTTTTACATATGTATATATTACAGAACAGACACAAATAACACAATCCTACAGAAAAGACCTTGTTGTAATGGTTAACTCCATACAGGTATATTTGTCTCAACCCCTTCCAACACATACTCAAACAATCCATCACTCCTCTGAGTTCAGAGGGATCATGTCTCTTTAAAGATGTAAAGCCTGTTTTCTTTCTCTGACATGGCACAATGTCAGAGGGCATGCTGCGTAACCCCAAGTTATCGAGTTCAAGAGAAGGTCTTTTATGAAATTATGCAATCCCACTTGACAAGGCAAAACCAGGGCTTTCCTCAGTCTCTTTATTTTCCAACAATTTTCCACTTGAGCAGACATCCTCAAGTGTGAAGTGAGAGAGTAAAGAGAGGGATTTGATTTCCAAGGGAAACGGTGCATGAATTCACTAGAGGTTGATAGACGGAGCAGGGGCAGCCATGCTATTTACCCTTAAGAGATTTCCGTGGGTCAAGGCTGTTACAGGGCCACATTCTCAGTCTTCTTGATCTTGTCAGGATTGACTGTCAGGCTGATGAAGAGATAGGCTGCAGATAGATGATGGTGTTGCACGAACACTGGGGCTGCAGCGAGCAGATATAGTAGTCAGACTCCAAAGTGACTTTGGCAGTTTGCTGCTGGTGATCAGCTTAGCGATATAGTGATTTATTCCGTCAGTTATGATCTTCTGACCCCTGAGTCACCTGAAAATTTGCTCATTATTTGATGTGAGAGATGTCTAATGAGAGTAGAAAGAAAACAGCTTAAACAAATGAGGTGAGAAATAAGTTTATTTATTCCATATTTGTTTTTTTATGCATATTCAGGTAGGAAAACATCAAATCAGAGGCAGGAAGATTAAACGAAGAGTTTACCTGTTAGCAGCCCAGTTTGGGTTTCATCCATCTATTTTGTTGCACTTATCTTTGGCCAGTTCATGAGGGCAGCAGCCTAAGCAGAGAAAGAGACGCAGTGTAATTCAGATGGCTGCCTTTGTTTTTAATATAATACAACCAGAGGGCACTTGCCTTGCTCAAAGCACTATGTCTAAATACAAATCCCGATCCAGTTACTCGAAAGAAACCCCAAATAGTAGCAACTATTTTCTTTCCATCAGGCTATATCCATTCGCAAAAAGTAGCATGCAGCTTTCTAACATCACAGCTAAGCTGAGGGGGACACCCATTAATGTTTACATCCTGTCATGCTGTCACAGGTGTAAGCCTCTAACCACAAGTCGATGCACCCTTCTGTCAGCAGAGTGATACAGTTGATGGGTGTATTTTGGTAGAAAAGTAAATGCTCACAGCAAGATGTTTTTGGGTTTTTTTGACTAACTAGATCAATATTTCTAGAAAGAGATACAGTTCATCCATCTATTTTGTTGCACTTATCTTTGGCCAGTTCATGAGGGCAGCAGCCTAAGCAGAGAAAGAGACGCAGTGTAATTCAGTTCCATTACATTCAATTCAATTTAATTATACTAATAAAGTATAAATCATAATAACAGTGGCCTCAAGGTGCATTATGTTGTAATGCTACAATAATACAGAGAAAACCCAAACAAACAGACAACCCCTCCCATTCTACTTTTAAATATCCCAGGAACCACAAGTAAGCCAGGAGTCTGAGAGTGAATTGCTGTATTGGGGTTGATGTGGTATTATGAGGTCTTAAGATAAGATGGGGCCTGATTATTCAAGACCTTGTTTATGAGGAGAAGGATTGTAAATTTGATTCTGAATTTAACAATGAAGAGATGCCATTATGGGAGAAATATGCTGTCTCTTTCTATTCCCTGCCAGGACTCTTGCTGCAGCATTTTGGATCACCGCTGCTGTTTTTTTGTTTTTTTTTTCAAATGTATTTTATTGGAATTTGAACACAGAGGTATTTAGTTCACGCATTCATATTCCAGAGAAAGCAGAGAAATCTACACCCAGAACCAGGCCGACTCACAACAAAACAGTACATGGCAGAGGTAAAATATGTAGTTTCATTTTTGGAGTGAACTATCCCTTTAAGTATATTGCTTTGTGATCTATCTAAATCATTTTCAATAGAAATTTAGTGGTCTTTTTTTTAACCATACCACACATTTCTCTGTTCTTCCTTCTGTGCTCACAAGAAAGTCTCCTCTGCTCTTATGATGTAAGGACTATTATACTCCAGTGCCACCTCCCTTCAGGGATAAGATTTTACGATTGCAACCTGACACCGTTTCTGTGTCCTATAAGCGACAGAGCTGTAACTCACTTCAAAGGCAGGAGGCATCAAATCACAGTGCACCCATAAATTAACCTGTCAGGTCTTGGCCAATAAGAAGGCAGCATTAAATCTCAGCTGTCACGCTGGCGGCCAATGGAAAGACGATGGCAGTAAATCTGTCAGGGCCGCTCTGTTAACGGTGTTGTGGTGTGGTTGGGGAATCCACGGGGAAGGGAGGGGAGAAAGGGTAGATGACAGAGGGAGGAGGGAACAAGCTGGGGGTTTAGAGGTATGCCACAGAAAATGCTTTTTCTTTACATTCTTGAGCTCCTGCACACTCACACACTTACACTGTAGTACAAGAGAGTGGATTATCCAGAGGATCCTCTTTTTTCCATGCAAAACAAGACTAAACATGAACTGTAAGCCATGTTTAGTCTTTGACGGATGCAGTGGGAGCTGAATAACACCAGCAGAAACGCTCATAAACCGTTACGGCCAGCATGCCGGAGTCCGATGTTGACAAGTGAAAATGACTGATGTTCCTTCTTTAGCACAATTTTGCATAATTTTTGGACCAAAATGTAGTGCTGACTGTTTGAGAAACGCAGTAACCCAGTAACCTCTGACTGGTGTGACACAGCATCACCAGAAGCATGTCCTCCAGAGTGCACCCTGCCTGCAAGGGTCTGGAGGAGGCAGTTGAGCACATCCTCTTACCAGATGTGAGCCAGCTGTGCACCTTTACAGGATGGCGGAGTTGACCCAGCCGCTCAACAAACTTGAACAGCCGTGCTTGAGGATTTTGAGTTTTTGTTGTGCAGCAACAGAGAAACACAATGCGATTGCTGGCTGCTGCGTCCAGCCACTGGCAGCATTTTCGGAGAATTTTCACCATCACTCTTCTAAAGCATGCTTTCAGTAAAAGAGTAATGCACTGCTCTGGCACAAGAGAACTGTGGGGAAAACAACAGAGGGAAAACACATCAGGTGGAATATTTCCTCGATTAACAATGCCCTTGGTGGTGCACTTTCATTATCCTATCAAAGTTGAACATTTTCATGTAATAAATCTTACAGGTATCATAAAGTAACCAGTCCTGCAAAGGCAATGCTATTCCATCCCAAAGAAAAAAAGCTTTCCCTTAACAAACCTCACAATTTTTTCACCCAGTTGTAACAGCATCCAATAAAGCAGACACATTTGTGGTGACAGTTTTATTTTACATCAACAAAAAAAAAAATTAAACATTAGCATCAGAATTTACAGTCATCTTATGTCATTACTATGAAAACTCTTTTTTTTTTTCCTTGGGAAACATAAATAGTGGGCTGACTTATGGCTAAAGCAGGCAAGAGTGCAATGGTGGAGGTGTTGTTTTTGGCTGGCTTTCCTTGAAGTGGCTATGATTCTCTGTTCTATGGGAATCCATAAACAGACCCGGAGAGGGCAACTGCGGTCATAAACCACACCAGGTTGCCACAATGCTGCTGAGGCAAAGGGAGCAGGCCTGGGCCCATACCTCCTCTTCTCTGCATGCACGCATTCACACATGCAGCCACACGTGCTTCGAGCAGCCTTCGATGACCTATTTCTAAATGCTGCCTTTGCAGTGATGCTATAGATTTTTGATGGTCTCTTGTTATTATTTTAAACACTGAAAATGAAGGCATGTGAAAAATGAGCCAGCGAGGGAGTGATTTCCTTTCATATTATTTTATTTCAAAACACTAAAGCAGCATCATTATGTTAGTAATTTTATATACTGGGTGGAAATGTGAAAGCAGTAGAGGTAAAATGGCCTTGTTAATTTTAATACAGTGGGTCATCAAACATCATTTGGTCTTGCCCTTTGCTCCGCTCAGACAGTATAATGGCACTTCCTTTAATACATTTACTGTACTGCATCCAACATGCTGTCATTGTTTTCCCCTGTGTTGTTTCTGGTTAGCAGGACAAGCCATTGGATGGGTGCTTGGGCCTATTGACTATGACATAAAGAGTCTGTAAGCTTACAGATGATGATAATTTATAGACTCTAATTCAGAAAGTCACTCACACACACACATACGCAGAGCGACTCTTTCACTGTATGCATTGATCAATTACGAGGCTCTGAGCCCACACGTCTCTGACAATTTTACTGCATGTTATGTACAGCATGTCAAGCCATGGCGTTTCAAACTGTTATACTCATTCCTATATAATTAATATAAATTACCTTGCTGGTTTTTATGATGGTGCAACTGTAATTAGTGGATGAAATCGCGTCACTGAGCTGCCGATGGTGCTGCAGGGCTATCTAGATGAAAAGTGAGGGTCTGGACGGGCACCTTGGGTGGGGATCTGTTTTAACCCTCTCTTTTCCCCATTGTGCCCTCACTGGGATTTCATCTAATTACATTTACTGCTGTCTACTTCAGCTAACCTCATCCTCTTTAACCTTCATCTCCCCCACCCCCTCCTCCTCCTTCAGTGAAACCACACACAGAGACATCAGCTGTCCTCATTATACCACCAAACCGCTGCGATAACAGTAAACTGGTGCAATAATGGAGTCCATTTATAATGATTACCTTTCCTTTTCTTACTGCTTTTTATCCAGTAAAACGCTTAATAATCACAAGTAGCATCATCATGGTCTCCATTCAGTCGATCTGTGCAGCTATAAAGAGCCACAGATTCAAGGACTGAAACAAACTGGGGCAAAGTCAAGACACTGGGACCACAGTTCACACCCAATAACAGTTTTCATTGACTGCACTACTCTGTGTTTTGTAAAGACAACACACATGCATGCATCCAGGCAAAAACACATGCACACTGTTGTTTTTTTTTAACAACCGCTGTCACGAAGCAAATACACAGTATTTTTGATATGTTTCAGGTGTTTTTTCCTTTCGTTTTTTTGAGCTAAGGAAACATAAATATATTTTATTTCTAACATTGAATTAATCCAAATATCACAATTGCTTCTCACACTCTCGGGGTTATTTTCTCACGAGATTTTTTTTTCCACAGGAGGAGGTATAAAATTTTCCATGGGGCAAATCAAAGGTGGAACGCTAATTTACCTTCTGGATTCCAACATTACCACAAATGTGTGTGATCCTTTCAGCAAACTCCTCCAGGCCACAGACACCTCTACATCAAGAGCATTTGCTCTGTCAGTTTCTTACTTTGATGTCTGAGCAAAATTACTTAGATATCCATAACAGAAACATTGGCAAACTTCTTACATATGACAGCTTGTGAAAAAGCCTACAAACAGTAGCTCGATGACCTGAGACCTGTCACAGCATGCAAAGAGCTTCAGGATAATTTATGTAATCTAAAGGATGAGGAGAGAAGAGACTCTAATAAGGCCTGCTACCAAACGTGGTTTGGATTAGACATGGATATAAGCACATGGTTTTCAGCACAGCCAACACAAATCTCTGCTCACAAAGAGTACTTTGAAAAGATCAGAATTGGAACATATGGGAATACCTCGCTGGAAGAATGCAGATATATCATTTTCTTGTAATATGCATCAGGTACCAATATGATCTAGTGCCTATACTCACACCCATTCCTCTCTGGGGGGTTTCCTTCATTTGCATTCAAATGAGCACAAGCTCAGCATATGAAGGTGGTGGGGGGGTACATACATGGAAGCACACAATTCACGGTGCACATAGCAGCTCTCAGTAGTAAAGAAATGAATCAAGGGTTTCTCCATAAAACTTATCTCATGTCACAGTACCGAGTACTATGCAAGTTCCACAACAGACCTGCATGGATGAGTCTCCTCCCGTTTACAGTATTTTTGCACTTTGTTGCCAACACCAGGAGATGGAGCCCTTGAGCTTCTGTTATGTATTTAGGCGTTGAAGAACAAAGAACACTTAAAATGTTCAACTCTGAAATGCAGAAGCTGTTAAAAGCAAGATAAACTTCAAGATGTGAATATTTTTAAATAACAGAATTATGAATGTTAACAAACAGTTCGCGACTCTTAGTCTATGTGCAACAACAGAGTACTAACTAATATTAAAGCCACACCATACAAACAGGTAGTGTTTGGACACATCATGGCTTTTCCCATGCCAGTGTCAGATATTTATTAACTGTATCTGCTGATGGAAGATCCCATACAGAACTTAATGATGACTACAATAATACTTGTACAAACTTTAATCACAACACCCATGTAAATGAAAGGGACAGAAATTGACTGGATTGTTTTTACAGTAATGTGGAGGAGGTGGAAGGATGCAGTCCTGAATGACACAACTGTTATTGTAAGGAGACACGTGGAATGTTGTCACAAGCTATGATGGTGTTTATTAACATCTTACATCTGTATACTGTTTTAATAAACAACCAGCTTCTTTGATGAAGACAAAAGAAAATAAAAACCATAACAAACCATAAAAACAGGACAACCATTACTGGAATGTACAGCACATCTTATCCCCACATTGAGTATGTTAAACAATGCAAGCCTGTGCAAGAAAAGAAAGAACAGAAAATGAAACTTTGTCAAGTAGTAGTCCTGGGAGTGTGACTGAACCAGCCGTCAGTACTCCTCACAGCGTTGACTGAAGGAGTGGAAATCAGAGGAAAAGGAATATGTAGATCAGTGCTGTGAAATCTTGGCTGTATAGTGGCTCAATGGTATTCTGGTGCAGCCATGACTCTTATCGCAGAAGGGACCACTTGATCTGTTCTTTGGCAGACTGAAGTACCTGTGGAAAAAAACATAAGCTTGACCAAAGAGATCACATTGACTAAACTCCGACTCTACCGGCCCAGAAAAGAACGGCTACCCTTAGGAGAAACAGTACCAAATAAAAGTAAAAGAAAAACACAAGTGGCACGACCAAGGAAGATAAAGTAACCACAATTAAAATAAAGTTAAAATCCTGAGAGAAAAAAATGATGAGCAAGTGATATAAATGAAGGAAAATATGCAAGACCTCATTAATCATCTTAATCCACTGAAGGAAAGCCGAATCATAACCATAAAGCATGGGGACTGGGCACAGCTATTAATCATGGCCAAAGGAGGGGTGGTAGTAGCCAGTCTCAGGCCTCTTAAATGACAGCATTAATCAAGAAGAGCTCACACACACAGACACTCATGTAAGAGCTAAAAGACAGGAACCACCGCTGGCTACCTACCACCTCACCACTGAACAAATGAGTAGTCATGTACCCTGACGTGCATATGACACAATGCAAAATGCGAGCATGGATGAGAATGAGTGCAATGACCTTGCATTTGCAGGTTTTGAAGAAATTAGTTTTAACAGTCAATAAACTAATGGAGCCTTAAAACTTTATGGGAGAGAGAAGATCAGAGTTTGAGTGTTTTTCTCACCTGGGTGACTGTCTGCTCTGTCAAAGGCACATCATCACCCTACAAGAACAATTACATTACTTTAGCAGCAGAAACAACCGATGTCAAAATTCGCTGAACGTTTCAGAGGAGAGCAACTTACTCTAAGAGCCACACGATGCACAACTTGCTGTGGGTCGCTCTCTAAGATCACCCTGCAGGAAATGCACAGGAGACAAAGTGATGTAAAACGCTAAAAGATGACTGACAAGAATCAGAATTATCAGGCCGCTTTAGTTTTACTCACCCTCCATCTACAATTTCATCCACAGCCAAGAAGAGTCCCTCCATATTCTCCAACAAAGCTCTCCTCTCAACATTTTTTCTGCAGTTAAAAATATACACGTTAATTTTAGTGAAAAAAATGTGCCTTAAAAAAGTTTGTATGTTTGTAAATAACTGCTGCAAAAACATACCTCAACATCTGACTGAGCGAATCAAAAAGGCAATTTAGAACAGCCATAAGCATGAGCTGTTGAAAATAAAAGAACACATTAGAATCGGTGCACTATATAAGCAGTTCTTAAATTACAACAGTGTACAAATAAAAGCCACTTTTTATTGAGGATAAAACACTTGATTTGTTACTAAAGAACGGTTCAACATTTTTTTTTTTTATTTATATTGGTTTACTTAGGACATATTTGCTAGAGTCGCATATATTGTGTGAGAAAAAACAGGGACACAAAATACTATTTTAATACATTTGAAAAGCAGCTTATAGCCAAATCATGATAGCAAATTATATGCTTCTACAATTTGCTTTAAAATTCTATTCGGTAAGACAAATACAAAGTTACATATGAGGGGGGGTGTTATCCCAACTTGGTGTTATCCTGACACCAAGTTGGAGGGAGTGAAAAACTTAAAATTAAATAATTTACTATATAACAAAAGCTGAACTACAGAATGAACATGGAAATTAAGGCTCAGCCTCACACGTGCTGTAGCCCTCAACTTTTCTACCCTGCGAAGCGCACAAGTGAATGCAAATATTATGTCATCAGACGATCTTTACCCACCAGGTTACATACTGAAGTCTGTGTCAGAGTTATTAAACTTTTGTATTTTTCATTAGTTTTAATTTTTTATTTAATTTTTATTTTCAATTCAATTTAGTTTAAGTTAGTTTCCAGTCTATCTATTTAATGTAGTTCTTTTGGTTTGTAAATCTTCAGGTTTGTTTATCAGTTTAATAATAAAAAATAAATACAATTAAAAGATTAAATAATAATAATAATAATAATAATAATAATGTTATTATTCAGGGGTAAGATTTATTATTTTGGGTAAGATTTAAAGAGTACTATTGTATTGTAATATTAACAAGTTGTTAACTTATTAATATTACAATATTAATAAGTTAACAAATAAAATGTGACTACCCTTAAGAGTAAAGCTGACTTTTTTTTAAGTTTAATTTAGTTAGCTTTGTAAGCAAACACAATTTTTTCAGTTACTTTCTGTGTTTTTCAAAAGCCCCCCCCCCTCCCTTTTTTTAAGTTAACTAAAACATTTTTTTCCATGCGTAGTTTTAGAAATGTTTCAAGTAATGAGGAACCAAATGACTCTGCTTATTTCCAGTTGTCTGCCACGTGTGAGAAAGGGCAGCTTTTTCACTGGACTCACCTGGCATTTTCTGGACTTTACTTGTGAAAACTTCTTATGTGGTTTAGTGCAATTATAATGTTCCAAGTGCAAAACAATAATAGTCAAAACTTGCTCATGTACCGTGATTCACACCATTACTCAGGCTCACAGACT
Organism: Pelmatolapia mariae; assembly: GCF_036321145.2. Taxonomy (NCBI): domain Eukaryota; kingdom Metazoa; phylum Chordata; class Actinopteri; order Cichliformes; family Cichlidae; genus Pelmatolapia; species Pelmatolapia mariae. Next base: position 25,864,425 of record NC_086244.1, read on the forward strand.
GGATGATGAGGCAGGATCCATATTCGGCATGTGCTGTCACTTTCCTCAGCACAACATAAGCAAGTTTCAACTCCTACTTAAAAAGGATTCATTACAAAACCTAAAATTAAACTTACCTCATTTTCATGTGAACTTCCAATCACGTAAAAGAAGAGGTCTATATTGCTCTTGTAGACAACAGTGAGGCCTTCAAGTAGTGCTATCTCACCTAAAGAGGCACAAAAAACAACCATGCTCGATATTAGGTATGTATTGAGGCAAAGTAACTGTTTTTAACAGTGTAAAGATTACTTACTGTCTGTTCTGTGTGTTTTGTTGAATATGTTCTTCTCAAATGCCTTCTGCTCCTTCACTGTCGGGTATGTGTCATCATAATACTGCAGAAATTAGAAATTAAGTCATATTTATATATTAGTCTAAAAGTTACACCATTTTCACTAGTTTTCATTTTTATTATTAGATGATGGTAGAGGATGTCATTTTCTTGCAAACAATCAACCCAAAATGAGAAAACGAGACAATAGTGAGTCATACATGTTTTAAAGGTTTACAATTTTCTAAAGTAACTAGGAGCTGTTTTAGCACATAATTTTTAATCAGGAAAAAAATACAGCATTTGTTATGGACTGAATTTTGTGTTTAATGTAGCTATGTGAGAATTTACAGAATCAGGCAGTGTTTTTGTTTTTTTGGCGGGGTTTTTTTAGGTGGCAATTAAAGAGGTTATTAACTGTAAATTAACTTCAGAACAAGAGTGTTTCTATGAGTTTTCTTCGAGTTCCTGTGGGCCCCTCCGCACAAACTCAGAATATTTAATCAGAATTAAAATTAGTGCAGAAAATTGGCAACCCCCCCCCCCCCCCCCCCCCCCCCCCTCCAAAACATTGGGTGACTTTCAGGCTAATGTGCACCCCTGTGTCCTGTAACATAATTATTATGGATAAAGTAGTGCTATGCAAGACTTTAATTATACCTTTGTGTTGGATAATCCTTTTGCAAAGTGAAAAAAGGTATTTAGACTTCTTATTAAGTAAAACTTATAATCATAATTAAGTAGATTATACTGCATGAACTGTATAATCAAAATATATTTATAAAACATAAAGTAAGCATACTCATTATGTTGAATAGCACTTTTCAGAATCATTAACAGTACTATATATGTACCACTTGATCATAATTATGGATCCATTGACATTCATATGTATCTCTTTAATGTTCCAGCTACTGATTTTAATTACCTATATATTGCAGTCCCGCTTGATCTATAATAATGCAATTAACCTGCAAAACAATTACAAACTAAAGCTTAAAAAATAAAGGGTAGAAATTCTAATAATTGCATCGGAAATATATTAGAGTAAGAGCAGTAGCATGATAGAGAAATGCTTAAATTAAGTACAAATACTTTAAACCCTAAACTAAAGTACTCAAGTAAATGTTACATTGCTACTGCTTCTATACATGCTTCCACGGCATTGGGCACTGCAAGATTAACAGTACTGTAGTCCAATATCACTGGTGGGGGAGCAATCATATGCTCTGGCTCCAGAGACCTGTTGTGTCAAACAGTGACTTCCAGTGTTTTTTTAATGTTTAATATCATTGCTTACTTTGGTAAACAGCCTGTAGTCAAAATGGTACATTTTGCCCACAGGTAAATTACCTTGTGACGACGATTTTCTTTCAGTCTCAAAATGACTTGACAAGAGTTTGACAGATTATAGGCCAATAATTAATTTACATGCGTTTAAATATCAGCAGTGATTTTTGTCCAGTATTCACTGTTTCGCAGAAGATCACTTTTTGGCATGTCACCGGCGTTAATAATAACGAAGTATCATGATGGCACAGATGTCTGAAATTCATACCTTGGCGTAAAGCCGGTCTCCATCGTTGTCCAGAATGAGAACAGCTTTGACCGTGTATAAGGACGGTTCCTGTGAAGACAGCACACGTTAGGCATTGTTTTATCCTACACAGGAACGAATTCGCCTTAATAAATCTTTAAACGTGGCAACTCGTATGTTAAATAATAAACATGAACTATCAAAAAGGCGACGGTGGACGTGCAAGTAAGTTGAATAAATTGGGTGTCGACTGGCGTCACAAAATCAGTCTAAATGTTATTTAAAAGACTTCTTAATCACCAAATCGTGAAGGAGACATGACAGTTCCACATCATCAACAAACGCATATACGAGCTAACTTTAAAGATGCTAGCTCCTTAGCTAAAACGGCCAACCCGTTTACTGTAGTTAGCACTGAGTTTATTCGACTGCTCTCTAAATGACTCTACAACACAAAACTGCGAGAAACATTTTGCTAGTAAATACTTATGTGAAGTACTAATGAGATAACGCTGGTGGCTTTTACATCGTCAGAAATGAATAAATGGGCTAACATTACCAGTATGGGAGAATCCATCTTCTTTCCTGTTAGCAAACCAGCTATCGGGCTAGCAGCATTAGGCTACGTAATACGTACAGTAAATGAGTCTCTTTCCTATTGGCTGACGCAGTGCCGTATGTTGTGCGTGCAGGGCAAAGATCAGTTCACTGCAGAGCAAGCAGCCACAAAAGAGCTGAAACTCAAAAGCGATGTGGTTAATAAAGAAGTACTTTCAGACTCGCCTGTAGTTATAACACATTTGCCCTTTAAGTCGGAAAAGTCTGAACCGTTTAATGGCCCAAACGTAAAGCTAAACAATATATTAACTGACTTTATTACTGTAATTTCGGACTGTCTCCTGTTACTGTGTAAAACTCTGAAGATTACTAACCCCATTAGACTTACAATAGAACTTGAATTCATTTGTGGTTGAAACCGTAAATCCAAACATGTAAATGCCTTTAGTAGCTCGTATGAGCTTCTTAAAAAAACACGTGTAAGTCAGGATGTTTATTTTAGAGTTCACATCCCTGCAGAGCTTACTGTAATTAAACCTAATGACTAAAGGTGGTTGCTGTTTTTGTAGGACTTAGTGGTAACCAGAAATCTCTCGTTTTACAAGCCATTTTAGCTTGCTCGTACTCATCAACATCTTTTTTCAGTATCCTCCTACATTTAACCAACTCCAATTATCTTAGTTCCCACTTCTGGGAAGCATTTGGAAACACAGGCTGATGGGGATTTCCCTCTATCTAACTCCATAAATTACATCATTGTTTGGCCTTACTGTAGGATATTTTTGGGCTTCAAATATCACTGGAAAGCAAATAATGTCCAGCCATTATTTAACTGCAGAACGTGTATTGTGAGGAGATACCAACTATTCTTATGCGTGCTCACAAGAGGACTGTGGGAAACTATGAAATGTTGCAACACTGCAGTATGCTTGCACAAATTTAGCCACTACGATTTCAAAATTGCCTTGACCAGAGAGGAAACTGTATACTGCCTTGAACTAGCTCATACTAAAAGGTTAAAATATCGCCTGATATTGTCATGCCATCTCATCCTCAAAGTTAAACTTATTTTTATTCTTTTTTTGTGTTTGAAAAGCATCACAGTGGTGACGATGACTGGCAAAGCTGACTGATGTCTGAAAGTTGAATGATGAATCAACACATACAATGAATAAACAGAAACAAAATACCTACTGTATATAATGACTGTAAGTTTTCTGGATGGCATATGGTATTGATTCAGTTTACCTAAAAAAGAACTGGATTGATTATTACAAAAAGTAAGTGGTATTAAACATATACACCACTCATGAAAACATCCTAAATAATAAAGTCTGCACCGGAAAAGCATGATGTGAGGAAACTGATAGCTAATAATCTCTCTTCAGGAGCTTTTTTCGAGTTTCATCAAGTATTTACCTTATTTTTTAATATTATCAGCAGTGTTTTTTTACTTAAAAGATTAAAACTAGAAAATAATAACATTGCATTATATAAAAGTGAAGTATTTTAATAGCATGGGCTGTTTCCCTCTCACCACAACATGCCAGCAACCACAGCAGTTAGCAGTTCCCTTCCTATGAATCAAGTGCTCCTTTTATCGGTGTAAAACAGAGCTTCCGCCAACCAACATCCTCCTTTCCCTGCCCCCCCAATATGTGTTCATTATCAACCAGACTTGACTTTCATTCTCAAGAGCACATTGGCCAATAGAATACATAACCTGTTTCCAAAGGAATGTGATGCACTGCCTAAATAAAAAGAAAATTGCAACCAATTTAAACATTATAATGAATCGAATATTAGAAGTTAAAAATGAAAAATGCTCTTATGCTTATTTTTTTAAAAACAGGTGGAATATCTCACAACTCACACAGATTGGTAATAAGTAAGCAACATAGAAGATGCTCCCAGAGAGTCTGAGTGTTTAAGATGAAAACTGGAGATGGATTCAACACTCTGTGAAGGCTCAGTAGGCATTTGCTTTAACAGTTTGAGAATTTCTTTTGTTTACGAATTTGTATATCTCATCTTCTACCATGGTAGAGATCATATAAAAGAATCAGAAAACTCAGAGAAAGGCCAATATTAAAAATGACATTCTGCAGTGGCTATCACTGGATGGGCTTGGGGAGACTTTTGAAAAAACATTTCCAGTAAAGTCAGCTTGTTGTGCATCCAAAAATGGAAGTTAACATACTACCATTCAAAGAAAAAAAATAATCCAGAAACAGCAATGTGCACCATGTTCTTTCTGCTTGTTATCAGCACACAGTTCAAAAGCCAGCATTTCCACTTCTGTGAAAGCACCATTAATGCTAACTGATATATGCAGGTTTTGGAGAAACATATACTGCCAGTGCAGCTCCGTTTTTCAGGTACGTCTTGTTTATTTCAGCAAGACAATGCCAAATCACATTCAGCAACTATTACAAAAGCATGGCTCCATAGTAAAAGAGTACAGTTGCTAAACTGGCCTGCTTGTCCATACATGGCACATAAAATACTTACTGTATTATTAAACAAAGAATAACACAAAGGAGGCTCCAAGCAATTGAGCAAATGGAATCATATATGAAGTAAGAATAGAAAAGCAATTCATCCCCTCCGTTCCCAAGGGCTTGAAGAATTTCTTGACGAAAACCGGTGATGCAACACCATTGTATACATGGCCCCGTCGAGATATTTTTGGAAAAGCGTTGCTTTGTATTCTTCAGCAGTAACATTTCTCGGGTTTAGTACTTGAAACTATGTCGTTTTTGTAACGTTTTCAGTCAAATATAGATGTGTACAAAAATTGCAACTCATTGCATTCGCTGTTAGTTCACACTGTACAGGGCATGTCAACTTTTTTTTTTGAGAAACACGCTTGCACAAAAATAAAAGGGGCTCTCAGTAAATAATCAAGAAACGCAATACTGTTGTTGCAAAACATTATCTTTATCTGAACATCTTGAGATAAGCACAGGCACTATTGAGACATTCAGAAGAATGATGCTGCATGTTCAGGTTCCTCATTTTCTCTTTCTTATGTCTGGTAATGTGTGACCATCGTGACAAACAGAGCTACTGATGCTGTGTGAACGACAGACCATTGCGCTTCCAGTTAATCTCCAAAACGATTATTAATCTTTCAACTTTCATGCACATTTTTTCATTCTGTCTGCCACGTCGGTATCAGCGATACCTGTGTAACAACGTGCTATAAGATGGATTGCATTTTCAGTCAGATACCGATCTGCATTCCCACTAACGGCTGCACACATTACCTTATACATGTCACCCCTTTTGTAATTTTTAGCTTTTTAGTTGGTTTTTTTTTCATAATCAATATAAAAAAAGAGAAAACTTAAACTGCCCTCTCTATTTTTTTCCCTTCCCAGAAGCTGACTCCAAAAATATTCCCCTTTTGATACCACAACCCATTGCACACATCCATTTTTTTTTTTTTTTTTTTTGGTCATGAGGCGGTTTTTCCCACTCATGTTTGCTAAAGCTTTCTGAATACTACAACAAAACCAAAGATACCACAATTCCTTAATTTTTAATGAACATTTTAACAACCACGGAAAGAACAGCAGACAAATAATTTCAGATTAGCGTCAATACAAAACGTAACGCACATGAAGCAAATCTAAGCCTGAGCGACTCAACTGTGGGCAGTTCCCAGCCAGCACCTCTGGCCTGTTTTTGAAGCACAGTTGTTTGGAGCACTGAGCTACACAATAAGTAAACTCTGACAGCCATGAAAGGTTCAGGCAAGCTGGAAAGGAGAGATGTCAAAGACTAATTGAAGCAAACAAACACAAACAGGGAATGTGGGCGTTGACCTGGGAACTGTGTCCAGATTCAAAACCACTGTGGTTGCAGTAATAACAGGGTGCTCTTTGGCATGCTGTGGCAGTGGTTGAGTCAGGGGCTGGGTGCTAGGAACTTGGGTTGGGAAGTCCCTTCTTTGATTCCTGGTAGACATTCACCTTTCTTGACTTAGTCAGCCACCTAGTTTTTCCATCTTAGAACAATGACAGAGAAAACACTGTGATTTATGTCTCAGTGAGATGTGATATTATATTGGGCCATACAAAACCATCCACGTTCCCAAAGCTTGTGAATGTACAGCTGAATAAAATTTGTAACTGTAGCCCATCAATGTATATTTAATGTTACATTAATTAACTCAAACTTAGTTATCATCACACTTACAACTTTTCTCTAAATGTTTGTGCAGATGTGTAAAATTTTCATTTTCATTTAAAATGTTTAGTACGATGATAGATAGACGTGCGTGTGCGTGCGTGTGTGTGTGTGCATGCGTGTCTGTGTGTGTTTTCCCGCTTTCTGTTTAACAAGTTAATTCAGCGACTACAGTTCGAGGAAAGAAATGATTGTGACATTGGTTTTCAGATTCACATTTCTGAGAAATTCTGCGAGCAGTTCTCCAAGCATGTGTTTACTTCTGCTTGCTTTAACAAATACTTGAATCTTATACAAAGTATTAACATATGTGTCTGACACAGAAGCTGAAATAACATCTTCAAATGATTTGGTGCCATCGATGAAAGAATGAATCTAACCATTGTGTTGTACACAATGTACGCGGCAAGGGGTCTGCAACAGAGAAAGAAAGATGCCAAATATTTAATATGGCCTAGATTGGTTCCAAAATCATCATTGTCACTGTGAGGCTGCCAGTGCTGTACACACACTACAACACTATAAATATGAATTACTCTACAACACGATGAATATGCATCTCTATCATCGGGAATTGTGTGAAAAGTTTTGCACAATGGGGCAGTTTCTCTATAACACACAGCCTTTGTGAATTCACTGTTCACAGCGCTGCAGATCAGGGCAATGAGGGGATTTTTTGTTAAGGATTGTAATGGTCACTTGCTATGTAAGACACGCTCCCCTCCATTCTCCCCCTGCTCCTCTCTCTCCCTTGGCGGTTGCTCTGCCAGATAGAGGAACAATGTAGTCTTTCTTACCTGTTGGAGGGTGTGCATTCCATCTCTGCTAAACTAAGTCTCAATCCTGCCTTCAAGCCCACCCCTGCTTTAACAGGGCCCTCACTGCAATGCCGGCTCTGACTCCAGGTGCTCCACATCACACTCCTCATACCTTTCCTTTGGGAGGATTTGAAGGGACATTGTTCTTGTACGGTTTGGCCCGGACAGAGATAATCATACGGCTAGTTTTTCTCTCACATTTAGTTGTTTAATCGGATCCTTTTATGTGTATTGTCATTACACAATTAGAATCAGAATTGTTTACATTGTTTAGATATATATTTGTAAACATCTACCTACTTCACTGTGGACTGACAGAATGATTGCCGTGTTATGTGCCAGACTGTTGGTTTGTGGTTTGTCATGTGGGCAAAAGGGAAATTTGGAGGTTGGGGTGCAAGTGTGCTATTAAGGATACAAGAGTGCAAAAAATTGTGGTGTGGGTGCTTTACAGGAAGATTGCGTTTGTCTGCACTGAGCCATCCCATTTATGCCGGTGGCTGTATGTGTAGCTGAACAGAAAGAGAGACTCACAGTTGAATAAGAGATAGAGCGGGAGGCCTCATGTGTTTTAGTTCTTGTGATCTGTTAAAAGTGAGTAACACCGCAACAGCAGCACTCAGTACTTTTCTTGCCTTTAATTCCAGGATTGTTCTTCACATCTGATTTTTTTAAACTCATCACCAGCTGAAGACGCAGAGAATGTTGCTCAGGTAAGTTCATTCATATCTTCCTTTTGCTGATTTTTTAGACTTTGCTTTTTAAAGCTTTTTAATAGCAATGTTTGGAGGCTGTAATATTCCTACTTATATTTTTTGCCATCTTATAAAAACATAAAAAAATGGTACGAGAGTATTGAATTAATGGTAAAACTAACATTCATTGAAGCAATAAAGAATACATTTACAGTAAAATAAAGGTTTTTTTTTATTAGATTTTATGTTTTTGACATTTTAGATAATATTTTTGCTTTTCATTTAGTTCTTAATCTTGAATTTAAACTCCTTCTGTACATGAAGGAGCCTTAAGCAACTCACCACCAACAGAGGACTGGATAAAGCAGAATACGATAGTTATAATTCCATGTTGCAGGACATTTACGCAATTGCAAACAGACTTACTCAGACTCTCCAAACATTTGTTGTTGTTGTTTTTTTGCATGTTAAATGCATGTGGTTTGATTTTGAAGGTCAGAAACATTGTATTAGATGTTTCATTCAAATAAAAAATGGAAAATGAAACTTGAAAAGTCCAGCAGATGTAGAAAAAAAAAAACTATGAGATTATATCACATTTGGACTATCTAAGTAAAATTATTTAATGCAGGGAATTGCAGATCCTTTGAAGACTATATCTAAAAGAAATAAACTGTGATCTGCGGTACCTCAGACACAGCCTAACGTTTTTCATTTTAAATTATTTAATTTTAATTAGTAGTATAAATTCCCTGACCACTTTCTATAAGAATGTGAGGACAACAAATGGATCTCATGTCATTCTTTAATTGATGAAAAAACTGCTGCTTGCTCAAAAATACTTATTTTTTATTCATAAAAATGACCTTTCCACTGCATGGATGAAATAAGATGATGATCATAATTTTCGCCCACAAAAAAAGCCTTAAGTCATCAACCACAATGTCAAGGAATATTCCCACTATAATTTCAGTATTTGTGTTTTTAACAGGGTCAGCACAGATAAAGATTGTTATATAAAAAGTCTCAGTCAACAGATAGAGACTATAGTGGTCTAACAGAAGTGATGTCCCATTCAGAACCCTAACTGGGTTTTGAATGACTGAGCAAACAGCTATGAAACATAAAAAATGACCACAATGCTGTCTATCCTAATTAAAAGAGTTGAGAGAACCATTACTGGAAACATGTTAGCCCTGCACCAACATTTCCAAAGCTGCCACCAGGCCCCCGTTACTCTTATAGAGCACGCTGTTTTCCCGCAGATTGTCTTATCAGCAGTAGGCATAGCTGCACCCTGAGACAGCTGATGGGAGGAGTCATCTCAACTGAACTGAACCTTTTATGTAGCCCAACAGAACCTTTACAACACCCCAACAGTCATCTGTTTAGCACATATGTGTAATGTGCTAAAGACTCATCAGGAATTTGTGTTTGAAGGAGTGGTGTGACTAAACGGTTTGCCTATACACACGAGTCAATGGAGTAAATGTGTTGTTGGTGATTTTTTCTGAATTTCCTTCTTTTTCAGTGTAACATTTTTTTCATGACATGCTCTTGTCTGTCTCTGCCAGGTTGAATTTTTGCAACAAAAGCGTCTCCTGAATGTGTTCCACAGCCAACTATGTTCTCCCTCTGAGGAGAACCTGTGAGGTAGGTCTGTCTACAAGGCATGAAAACACAAACCTCAACATGTAAAATAGATACGTCCATATAAATATAATTTTTTTTTAAATCCACATAGCAAATCACAAATTCTTCTTTTTCTAAAAGGTAGCAGCCACATCAGGCAAGTTGTGTGGGGGAGTGCCCATGCCAACTAATTTCCCTGGAGTGAGATCTCATGGAGCTCCTCAGGACACAGAGATGGATGTGGCTTGGCAGGAGTTGATGGCCATCACAGAGCTGCAGGTAACTATAGCACCAAATACACTGGGAGCACTATAAAAAACAATGCTAAATTTTACTTTACCCATTGCGGATGTAGATTTCATCATTGCAACTTTTTATGTTACATTATCATGGAGTTTCGGGTTTAATTTTAATAAATCAGTCACTAAATAAATAAATAAATGAGAACAAAATGAGAACATGATATAACAGAAACTCTCACATTATTTTGCTTTGATTATCTTCTCTTATTAATTGGTTGTTTAAAGTGAAAAGAACCTGATGAGATATCTGAACTCAAGAAAAGACCAAAATAGCTGAACAGTCAGGTTTACTTATTTGTTAAGCTGTAGCTAATACAAACTCAAACTGTAACCTTTAACAGTATGAGCTATTAAGTGCCTACAAGCAGATAGCTACAAAGATGTCAGAGGAAGTCAAGCCCACAGCTGTGTTTAGGAATTTACAGTAGCTGTGAAAGGTAGAGCATTAAAAAAGAAAGTGAAAACTTTCTGCTAGAATGCCTCTTCTACTGAGTACAAAATTCCCGTATGACTCTGAAGAGGGTGCAAGCTTAGCTGTTGCAGGAGTGGTGGTGCAGCATTACACTATACAGTGTTTGAAACAGGGCCTTTGCAGAGTCATCAGGAAGGAAGCATTACCTGCAACCTCATCACAATGTCTCAACTCAGTGTCTATAATGTACAGAGCAACATCTGGAAAAGCCAGAGTTGTTCTTAAAACAAGTGCTGTGGAAAGATGAATTCAAATTGAGCTCTTTGGCCACAGTCACCAAAGGTATATTTGGAGAAAGTGCTGCTTCAATGAAAAAACTCCTCTGCCAGCTGTTTAGCTCCGAGGAAGGAAAATATATTTTGTTGAGGCTGTGTTGTAGTCAGTGGCATAGCAAGCAATATAAGGATTCCACTGCAAGTCAGTGGGTTAAGAAAATAATAAATAAATAATAACCCTCTCACTACAGGAACAAGTGTGCGTCTCTTCTCATTGTAACACACGGACGTTATTCTCTGTGTCTAGTTGAAAGTAGGACTAATGTATAGATGATAGAATATCTTTGTTTGAACAAATTTCATGTGACACTTGTTGAAAAACTAATATACATCCAGGTGAGATGGGCAACAATGGTCTATTTGAGTGATGGCAGGATAGGAGAATTGTGAAAGGGGGCATGCTGTGTATTGCTAGTGGCCCCCTGTACTGCACAATAGCCGTTCTGTTTCCAGGTGGAACCTGATCACATCTTTAAGAGCCCTTCATATTCTATGGGTGGTAGGTTGAAGTGGGGGCAAACTTTCTTGTATAGCAAACCAGATAAACTTAAAAAAAAAAAAACATACAATGATTATCTCATGGGGTCTTATTTAAATTTAATTGGTTTTAGTCATTTCACTGTTGTGAGTGTGACATATCTTTGAACCTGTCAGTCATGAGTGGGTGTTTCTCTTACAGGAGTTCGAAGTCCCTACTGAAAACTCCTATGAGACAACACAGTACCAAGCCATGGAGCCCATGGCTTCTGTGGGAGAGTATGGGATGGCTCAGCCCCACTCAGAGCCCCCTGCTGCTTGTGAGCTGAGAACCGCTGACGCTTACAATGGATTTTATTCCGAAGAGGTGCCTACCTGTCATCGTCTAGGCACCTCCACAGAAACAATGTATGGAAACTCTGAACCTCAGCTCAATCAGAGAATACTCCCGATCTCCTCTCACCCACAGCAATCTTTCGTGCCCCTTAGGGAGCAAACAAATATGTCAGGTGTCAACCAAGGGCACAGGAGAACCAATGCGTGTCTCACTCAGGGACTACGTGGGCACATGCAGTGGACTGTACATGGACAAAATGCACACACTCGCTCCGGTGATGACCTGGAGTCCGACTCTGGTCTGTCACTGGGTTCCAGTCCACCTTTGGCCTCTCCAGATAATCCTGTTGGTGGCGCACCAGGTTACCAAAGCGTAGACATAGGAATGGCATATAGTGATGGCGAACCAGACAGTATGACCGAGCACACAAGAAGATCCCACCTCCATTACTCAGCGGATTATCAGAGTCATACTCACTCATATTTACACTCAGGTGCACATCCATCTTATTTTTCAGCCCAACCCATTTTATCTCAGCCACAGCCGAGTACTCTAACTCCTCGACCAATGAAACACCAGGGTTCGGCTGTAGCCTTGAGTGACCTATACAATGATTCTGCAATGTCCAGCAGAGGGAGCTCACATCTTAACATGTACACAAAACCCCAAGGAAGCATCTCTACCCCTCCCCTGAGCAGAGATGAGCGGCGGGCCATGGCTTTGAAGATCCCCTTCCCCATGGATAAGATTATCAATCTACCCGTCGATGACTTCAATGAGCTCCTGACACAGTATACTCTGACAGATGCTCAACTAGCACTGGTCAGGGACATTAGACGAAGGGGGAAGAACAAGGTCGCAGCTCAGAACTGCAGGAAGAGGAAGCTCGAGAGCATAATTCACCTTGAAAGAGAACTGAATCAGCTCCAGGCCCAAAGGGAACACCTGGCACAAGAAAGGCTCGAGTTCCAGCGCAGCTTGGCATTTATTAAATGTCGTCTTACAGATCTTTACACCCAAGTATTTTCTCATTTACGAGATGAAGATGGACAACCATACTCGATAGATGAATATTCTCTACAGCAGACACCGGATGGTAAAATTTATCTGGTACCTCACACAATGCAGAAGAGAGAGCCATGCTGAAGAATTGGGTAGTTTCCTTACTCTGGAGAACATTCTACCCGATTGTACCGACTTTGACCGAGTCATACAGGAAGTTGTCAAAAGAATGAGGTTAAGCTTCACATAAATGTATTAATGGACACTGTTCATGTTCTTTTAATGAATGAAACCAGAGATGTTTTTATACAAACACTTTATTAAAAAAAATTAAAAAAATAAAAACTGCACAGCAGCCTTCTTAAAATATTTTGAGCACCAGCATGAATTTTCAGCCAACCTGCAGGGGAGAAGGGAAAACCACATTAATTCAAATGTATTAAAGGAAGAAAAAAAAATAGATGTGGCTAGAAGTAGTAATGTTAGTACCTGGCAAAAACCATTGTCACAGAAATGAAGCCAGGTTTTGGGGTCCATGTCTCGTTACCCTACCTACAAAGCAGAAATACTATCAGTAAAACAATACCCCCAAAATATAAGATATTTGCTCATTTCATAGCATGCAATATGTTTGGGCCTCAATGCACAATTGGAGGCCAAATTAAGTCAAATAGTAGAATGGTCATAAAACTTGATTAAATTATTACTGGGCTACATATCTCACTACCAGCTACATGACAAAATGCAAGATATACCATCAGTAGTTGAGAAGTCTGGTCTTACCTACAAACAGCACTTAAGCCTTTTGGTAGCTGCTGCCTGCTAGACTCAGGCCTCTGTTCTCACTCTCCCCTGCTTCAATGATCCTGGCGATGGTTTTGCTACTTCTCTCCCTCAGCTTGCTTCCATGGCTAGCCTCATAGACTTTGCATGTAAGCTAGCATTCTCCGGGTGATCTTTGCAGAAATCAGGGCAGAGCTTGTACCAAAGTGATGGGCTCTTTCTGATGATGGCATTTGCGCACCATTTCTTTGCCCGCCCTTTAACCAGTATTGCATATGCACTGACCTGAGCCAGCATGTAGGAGACACTGATATTGACTTTCCCCGGCCACCTTGTGATGTATATGGCTCAACCCATTTTCACCTAATAGTAAACCCTCCCTTTCCCAAAACCACTGAAAAGGCTAACGAGACTGTTAAAAAAACTGAAAGGTGTTTATTTCAGCTTGATTTGATGCAGTTACAAATAAAAACCAGACTTAAAGATCTACACAAAACCTCATTGGAATGCTTACTTTCCATTAACACAATTGACGAAAAAAGAAAAACATAACACAAAATGTTTAAATGAAGGCCCTCCATGATTTATCTACTGTACATCTCTTCTTGCAGCAGCTGTAACCTGCCACAACTCATAGGCTGAGCAGATTTAGGAGGTAAACCTGCAGTTGCCCTGTCACTTCGCTTGCTCTCCTCTCCTTGCTCTCCTCTCCTAAGTACTCAGTCCTGTTGAACAATACGGAACAACATTGTTAACTGTGCACTGACTTTGTGACCTGACATCCAGAGTGAATTTGTTTAAAGGTTATCTGCACTCAATGATTCCCTGCTCACCACAAGCTGTTGTTTTACATTAAAAAAAAAAAAGAGACTCTTAAGGCATGCTGTCAAGCCCTTACCACTTTCTCATTTTAAAATCGTCCTGGACGTCCACCATAGCCGCTGTTGTTTGAGCCCCCGTATCCACCTGGAAGCAAAAAAACAAAGTCAAAATCTGCACAAGAGGTCAGCGTACATAAACGCATCTACTTGTGAAGTCTGGGAACTCATACCAAAGTTCCTGCCGCCGCCGCCACCACCACCGCCAAAGTTGCCCTTCATGGGGCCAAAGTTAGAGGCCTGGGGGTCGTAGTGGCCCATGTTGTTGTAGTTATTTCCGCCACCGCCGCCTCCACCACCACAATTGCCTGTGATTACAGAGTTTGTAGGATTGGTCAACCTCAAGCAAGTTACAATTCTAGTAAAAGGCAGTGTAATGGCATTATCTTACCATAACCATTGCTGTCATAACCGTTTCCTCCATATCCACCACCCTGGTTGTAGCCCTGATTGTAACCACGGTTACCTCCATTATAGCCACCAGGACCACCAGGTCCGCCGCCATAGCCTAAAAATATAAGACAGCCTTAAAATATACTGTAGAATTTTTAAAAAAGCAAAGAAAATAGGAAGACACGACAAAACCATGCTCACCACCATCACCCCCGTTGCAATTGTAAGGACCATCTCCATATCGCCCCCTGCCACCTAAATAAGATAATCATAAGGTTTGGTATCACACAGTATAACAATCACTCCACCATCAACAAAATAAGCCATACCTTGATTGAAGCCCCTGTCGTAATCGTAGGGCCTGCCGCCAGTGTTGCGACCTCCTCTCATTCCCATACCCATTCCCGCACTCTGCATTTCCTGCTTTGTGAGGGCCTTCCTCACCTCACAGTTGTGAGAGTTGATAGTGTGGTATTTCTGGACTGTGGAAAGAATTTTTTTGTAAACAAGCTAGCCAACAATCAAAAGTCTGACAAAACATGCAGCTGGGAAAAAAGTCAACTTCTGCACTTACTGACAATCCGATCAACTGAATCGTGGTCATCAAACGTAACAAAGGCAAAGCCCCTCTTCTTCCCAGTGTTGCGGTCAGTCATGATATCAATGACCTCTATCTTGCCAAACTGCTGGAAATAATCCCTCAGGTGTGACTCCTCTGTGTCTTCTTTGATGCCTCCAACAAAGATCTTTTTCACAGTTATGTGGGCTCCTGGCCGGTTTGAGTCCTGGAATCAAAGACATTTGTTATTGTAATCACTATGCGCCTTTTGAATGCAAGAACAATTGCACCTCATCCAGTTGTTACACACCTCCCTGGAAACAGCTCGTTTCGGTTCTACCACTCTTCCATCGACCTTATGGGGACGGGCTGACATGGCAGCATCAACTTCCTGCACTGATGAATATGTTACAAAGCCAAAACCCCTCGATCTCTTGCTGTTGGGGTCCCTCATGACCTGAAAGAAAAATGCTTTTGGATTAGCTCATACATAGAGTAACCAACATGCTCTACATTCTTGCAAAATCATGACCACTCAAACAAGACTACATCTTTAATGAAACCCGACTTACCACGCAGTCTGTAAGAGTCCCCCATTGCTCAAAATGAGCACGCAGGCTTTCGTCTGTCGTCTCGAAGCTCAAGCCTCCGATGAACAGCTTGCGGAGCTGCTCCGGCTCACGTGGGACCTATACAATAGACAAAGCAATGCGATAACATCTGATTAGCTTCTCCAATGCCGGCTTTAATGTAATACCACCATAACTTTAATGTTATAGTAGTAGTAATTAATGCTGTTCACCGTCTACATACATCCTTCCCTGCTCCCCTTATTTAAATTCAGGGCGTGTGGAGGAGGGACACACCGCCGCCATTAACGTTAGCAAAACCGCTGAAAGACCAGCGAATAGGGCAAATATTAGAAGTAGCTATATGTCAGAGTAGGCCGTGATTTAAATGCGTGTTGAATTTAAGCGTGATTTTCCATCGTAAATGTTGATTCAAAGTCCTAAATTTCCACTGCAGCTCATCCGCAGGAACAAAAGGCCACGAGGCCTGGCTGCTATAAAATGGCGGCGTTTCAATGCAGGAAAGCTACTGCAGCTACGACCCAAACCGGAGACTGTACTACGAATCAAAAGCATGCAGCAACTTCATATTTCCTACCTTCCCTAACATAAAACAACGCATACAATAACAGAGCAGTACTCCCGAGCCCAGTACTCACACTCTCTCTCGACATGTTGCAGATTTAGCCTTGAAGACGTGTTGTGTAACAAACGAAGAGCCGAGATCTGCGTCAGACGAGCGTAGCCTGCTATTCAACAGTACAATAAATAGCAACGGTAACGCCCCTGTCGCACGGCAATTGGGCAGCTATTCCCGCTGCAGTTTGTCGTCCGCAGTGATTCAATTTTGATTGGGCCACATAGAATCAATCATTACTAACATCCAATCACCTGGTGTGCAATGACGACAATGAAAAAAGGGATTATGGTTGTTGTATGTGAAAAGGAAAATTCCAAGAAGGTATCGAGTCTGTCGTGTATAACGCCTTTAAGTCAGTAAGCATACACTGGGCACAGCTCGCTAAGTTATGTTCCTGGAAAACACAAGGAAGATGGCCAGTTTTTTTAGATTAAACATCTAATGATTCCTTTTTTGATTTGTGGGCGGAAGCACAGCAGCCTTGTACAGCAATAGCCCTACCTCCCACATTAACATACACACCTTCTTATCAAAGAAAAATATTTTCTATACAGAGTGCACACGTATTAAGATAAAAAAATATTCCAAATTGTTACAGAATAAACTTAAAAACATGATAGAAGCACATTCAACCACTTTATATGAAGATCATCAGCTGACTGAGGGGCGGGGTCAGTTATTGTGCGCTTTTAACGCGCGCTTTTTTGCGCACAGCACCTTTGTGTGTGTGTGTGTGTGTGTTGCTAGCTGCTAAAGTAGCTGAAAGGTTGGCCTCGCCGCTCCTCCACAAAGACAGGGTTTGACGGGTACAGATCGACGGTTGGGACCTCCAGAAGAGTAAGACACTATTTTTGCAATATCGAGTTTCATGCTGCTGTAGATATGGGCGCATGGTTTGATAGCATAGTTGTTTAGCTCGATTTAGCGGTTGCTTGCAGGCTACCTGCTGTAGCAAGTTTTCATTTGCTTTGCTGCTAGCGCCGTTCAGCTAGTAGCCGTCGTCCTTGCTATTTGTACGTTTTTGTAGTAACAGTGACCGACTTTTCACCGATTTAGCGAGTAGATTGCGATCAGGATATTTAGCTGCACTGTTTAGTTGGCCTTTTTAACGTTGTATGTTGCAATTAAACAAACGATGACGATATTATGCCTCTCGTTGAAATATGATAACCATCTTGCTAGCGGTGGCTAATTAGCTAATGTTAAAGTGTTACCGATCTGTAACTTGTAGCTGCTTTGCGATTGGAGTGATGTGGCTGTGTAGCCATTATTTTTTAAAAATGGGTGCGTTTTTTATTAACTAGAGCTAGTGGGAGAGCGATCAAAACTCAAATATCTTTAACGCGAGCTTCTCCGTTCTTTCTAAACAGGGAAGTGTCACCTGCAACCGCGTTGTGTTAAGCACCAAACTTTACCATGGGCAAAAAGTCTCGCGGAGAAGAGTCTTCATCCTCTGATGAGGAAGAATATGTTGTGGAAAAAGTGCTGGACAGGAGGGTGGTGAAAGGAAGGGTTGAGTTCTTCCTAAAGTGGAAGGGATACTCGGAGTAAGTAATTAAATAAATGTACTAACCACGGTCCTAACCTCCATAGTCAAAAATCTTTTGAATCTTCAATAAAATTAAATGTTGTAAACAGTTGGTCACATTTTGGAGTAGGTAGGTTATTGGAGATTGCTATTCTAAAACCTAACACTCGGGTCCAAGATGCACCCAGTGCACAACAGAACAGCTCTCTTAGACACAGATGCTGTCATCTAAAGCACAGTAATGACCATGAAAGGAACATTAGATTGTAGTGTTTTAAACATTGCAAGATCTCAAATTTTTTAGCATATCTTGCAGTTTCCAATCCAAACTGGTGCATTAAGGCTGCACTGATTTTTCTGCTCTGTGCTCTTTCTCAGCAAGCACAACACATGGGAACCAGAGAAAAATTTGGATTGCCCTGAGCTTATTGCAGAATTCATGAAGACCTACAAGAAAAGCAGTGGCGGGACCTCCACACCCAGCAGTGGGGCCAGCAAATCAAACACGGCCGCCTCTGGACGCTCCAAAGATTCCAGCAGCTCAAAGAAGAGGAGCTCGGATGATGACGAGGAAGGTGGAAGTAAGCCCAAGAAGAAAAAAGAGGTAAGAACTATTTTTGGCTGCAGAAGCAGGATGTCTAGAACTTGAAATGTGCTGCATTTGGCTTCCTTTTTTACTTGACATTAAGGTAGCACAACACATTTATCTAAGGTGTGTGGAAACTGAGACTGTTTACATTTAAAGACAGCTGGTGTAAATTCAAGAGTTTAATACAAAATCCAGATTTCTAAAGTAATTTTGTTTGGGGTCTTTCAGGATGACATTCTAGTCGCACGCGGCTTTGAGAGAGGACTTGAGCCGGAGAAGATCATTGGAGCAACAGACTCATGTGGAGACCTCATGTTTCTTATGAAGTGGTAGGTTCTGAAAGTCTTGATTTAATTTTGCCTTTAGTTTTTGTGTGAAATCGATCAATAAATGCACCTAATGTTAGAAATCTTCTTACATGCACAACCATTCAGATGCAGGCAGTTCTTCTACTGTATGCAGGCTGTACTGACATAATTCTTTTTGAGGGACGGCTCTTACACTCTGATATTTCTATTTGTAAATTGCCTTTAGCAGCATTTATAGCTTAGCTGGCCTATGGTATGTAATTGCATATTATCTTGAGGGATAAGGGTAGTACATTGTTGCTCATCCTTGGTCAAGCCCCATTTAAGGGTTAATGTCAGATAATAGTTGTAGTAGTTTAATAGTCGTTTAATTTATCACAGAAAGCTGTACAGTTCAAATTTCTTTTTCTTTTAATTTGTTGTAAGTTTTTTTTAATAATAACTTGCAGCAGATGGAATTTAAATGCACTCCATGTAATTAATGTAATGTGTGAAATCTTATGCTACATTTTAACAAGTTGGACAAAATTTGCATGTTGCAAGTGTTTTGAAAATGGAGATATTATATCTTGGTTGTGCAAAGACACAAACCCAAGCAGTAATTTTAAACTTTCTCTTTCCAGGAAAGACTCTGATGAGGCTGATCTCGTGCTCGCAAAGGAGGCCAATCATAAGTGCCCACAGATTGTCATAGCCTTCTATGAGGAACGTCTCACCTGGCATGAAGACAGTGACAAGAAGGAGAAGGATGCAGTCAGTGCGTGAGTGTATCGCCTCAGGAGGAAACGGGACCTCTTCACTGCAGGGACAACCTTGAGTCAGACATTTTTCACATCCTAAACTCCCAACCTTCAATTTTTACCATGTCCAGCAATGACACACACAAATTTTGGACACTGTGTTATCTCCATCCAAGCCTCATTGGAGCACACGGGCCCAGACTACTAAAAAGGATCCATCATTCAGGAGGAGAAGCTGTAGTTGACATGGGTGATATGCTACTGGGGAGAGTTTATACTATTCTGTCTTTGTATTCTTTACTTTCTTCAAAAAAAAAAAAAAATTTTTTTAACACATTGTTTTAGTGCTTACAGGATACGATTATGTTAGTGTTGAAAATCAGAGTTGGTACAGGCTGTGTTAACCCAGAGTGTGTTCCATTGTGGGTTCACAACTTTTAATTTGCTATAAACGGTGTACCTCTTCTTTTTAAGAACCCAGCTGACACCACAAGGATGAAAACATTTTTTATTTTTTTTAAGTCAGGAAGCAGCAGCAGCCGCCGCAGCACTTTCCTGACTGCATAATCGCTTCCTTTTAAAAGGAAAAACTTCGATATCATAGGTTTCTCATTTGTCTTGCTGTAAAGCCTGCCAGGATGGATTTACTCAGTTTTTTCATAATGTAATTCATAATGTAGTGGTGGGTTGTTTTTTGTCTTGTGTGTTTTTTTTTTTTTTTTTTTTTTTTGGTTTTTTTTTTTTGTTTGTTTGTTTGTTTGTTTGTTTTTTTTTAAATAACAAAGTTTTATTTTCAAGTTCAAATATACCGGTCTATACAAATATACATTACCACATCAACAGCTAACCAAAAGGACAGTAAAACCAATTATGCACTTTTTTTTTCCCCCTTAAATAAACGTGTGGGTTTTTTTTTTTTTTTTTTTTTTTTTGTTTGTTTGTTTTTTTTGTTTTTTATTTGTGTGTTCAAGTCTGACAATCTTCTATGTATCCAAGTGAAATGAAGCCAGGGTTCGTGCCTGTCATTAGGGTCTGCCACCTTGTGGCCAAAAGATGTAAACCTTGAATGTGTGACCAATCCCTATGACAACCCTGTGGTTTTAATAATTGTTGTTAGTCATCTTTTGATTTTTATGTTAAATGGTTATTGACATTGCCCTAATTTCAAACATTAAAGCAAGCTTTGAACTGAATTGGTCACATCCTGGGTTCTCTTGTGTTGACTCTATTTGTTCTTAGCTTAAGATTTTTTTTATTTTACTTACTTTTTTATTTTATTTTTTTATCCCCTTTCTCTTCTGGGACCTGAAAAGCACCTCCAAGCTTTTATACACAAGATGGATGTCAGCTTTGCAGTTTGATCTGTTGTGCTCCAGCGTGGACTCTTGGGACCAAATGTTTCGTGTCTACCGAATAAAATCTGTTTTGTTTTATTTTATTTTTATTTTTTTTAATCAATGTTTTTAGCTTTAATTGGCATTGTGAATGAAGGCTGTGCACCTCTCCCCTTTTCATATGTACCATACACAAATTATGTCCCTTGATATTAACTTAGATGATCCTTTTGGTGTCGATTCCTTTAATGACAAGTATTCGGTTCCTGAATAATTTTTTTTTTTTTTGCCATTGCAGAATTTTTAAAATGTAGACTATTTCTTGTGTGAATGAAATGTTATGAGTATGTGTACAGTAGCACCCTTTAATAAACATTTTCAGTGTTAAAGTTGCTGTCGGTTTTATTTTAGACTGAATATTCCATTCACAAAGCATTTAAGTCAGAAAATAATACTAAAAATTTCTTGAACGTAATTTGTAACAACTGTTATGGAGGTAAACTGTAACTTAATATCAGGAAGTTTCCTACCTGAGAGAAAATCACCATCTTGGCCGAATAATATATGATGGGTATCATTACATGGGCTTGTTTCTTTTCAAAGTGAAACGACTTTTTATCCGTTAAAAGTTTCAAGAGCAATGGCTGCTCTTCCCCAGCAGATGGTGCTGTTAATCAATAGCAATCCAAAAGTAAAGGTATTTTTATGCAAGTCATTCACAGTTCAAACTCTTAAAGTCGCTCACATGAACAAGTCATAAATAGGTGTTTATGGATTTTTATGCAGCTTTTTGAGGTCCAGGGATTCACAGTGTGTTTACCATTTCTGCTGAAGCCATCCATATCTCTCCAAGCTCATGGTTGAACTCATAGAGCTGATTAAAACATCTGTTAAATTAAATTAAGACACTTTATATCTAAAGTGGCTCACAACACATAAAACAAAAATCCAATTCAATTAGTCATTTTTGTTTTGGTGCTCATATTAATGTTCAAGAAAGACAGATGAAGGAATAGCACACAATAAAGGTTAGATAGAAACTTCAGTTATTATGGCTCATTCATGGTTGGTGCCTTAAACCCTTAGGCCACTGAAGCAATCCACTTCAATTTCATGATGCAGCCATAAAAACAAATATGCATCGCTGCAATATGTTGGTTTTTTTTTCTTCTACTTGAAACTCACTTAAAGAAAAACACAAGTAGGGAGTTGAAGCTATGCTAAAACCAGACTCTAAGCATGTGAGAACAAATTATAATTCCTTTTATCTGGCAACCATAACAAATTATGAAATAACTAAGTGCATTACAATACTAGTTGTTAATTTTTATTTAAAAAAATATTTATGGTATATAATATAAGGTAAGAATAATGTCGCTCCTATACGGACCAGCTGCAAGATTAGTCATAAACCGCAGTGAAGGTGTAGTCTTGTTCTCGCACCACCATCTTTTTCTTTCTTGCTGCCCTTTATAGCAACTCTCTTTTACATGCACACACACACACACACACACACACACACACACTGTGCTGCTTGGCTATGTCTAAAGTGATGGAATTTTCCTCGCAAAAAGGCTTTTACACTCCAAATGGAATGCAAAGGTCACTAGTAAATATCCAGCCCCTGGGACCATTAAGCTGGGCAAAGAGAGGGAGCAGCAGGCTGTTTTATGGAGCCTGGAGCTGTCTGCTCACAAACCCAGGCCAGTATGGGTTTGGTTGGGAGAGACACTGTGCATTAACAGGAGGCTCCGGTGACTATGTGTGGCAAATACAGTACAAAGTAAAGGCAGCGTAGAGGGTATTTGATCAGAAGGATGTAAGTGTAAAGCTCCATCAAAGCTTGAAATGCTTAAAAAGTGTTGGCTTTTCAGGACACAGATTTTTGACGCTGCAAAGAAGTACAACTTGACATTTGTAATATATAAAATTTATAAAACCCTTAACACTGTTTTTTGCCATGGGAATCATATTCTGGTGTAAATGTATTTATTTATTCGCAACAGCCTCTGCACTTCAAACATACCTCCCCTCCGCTAGTAACTTCTAGTGCAAATGAGTTCCACAGGGTACTGTCCACAGCAGAGGTGGGCCGTCTTGCTGCACACTGCACAAAATGAGCGTCGGGGGAGCTACTGTGCAGCTGTGGTGAGGAAAGGGACTGCAACAGTGGGGCCTCATCAGAGTTACAGCTTGCTCAGGGATGCCACTAAAACGACAAACAAATAAACGTGCGCTCGTGGAGATAACGTAAGCACAAAAAGAGGAAAGATTCACCTTCTTCTGTCAGTCTCAGCAAAACTATGAAAAATTGTGGGGGAAAAAAACAAGACAAAGCGTCGTGAGTCACAAGTATCACACAGGCCGGTGTAATTTGATGTGGCCTTTACTTGTGCTGTGATCATGTAGACACAGCTGCCCAACAGCTGTGCCTCCTTGTTCCAATCAGATAAAAATGTCTGCAGTGACGACTGCATCAGCGTCGTCTCGAAGCGCACTGATCTGTGTGAAGGTGATTGCGGTGTGATGCTCTAATTTGGGTGCCCATCACACTTAATGTGCAGTAAAGCACCACAGACAAAGCTTCTTCGTTCTAAATGCCCCCCCACCCGTGTGCTGCTCCACAGCTCTCACCACCAACCTACTGCTGGCTGTGTTTCCCCTTCACCGCCACCACCACCCCTTCACATCCCCTCCCCAACACTCCTCCCTTCATCTCCTCTCCCCACCAGGGGGAAAGAGTTATAGCTGCCATAAAAGGCAGGTAATGCATTGTTAACTAATTCTGTCTGCTCAGAGCTGATATATCCTCTGCTCTAAATCTCTGTTCCTCCAATAAAATGCAAATGCTAATGCTTGCCCTCCATGAGCTGATATCATTTTTAACAGGCCAGAGGTAAATGCTGGAGAAGGGTGGGGTAAGCCAGAGGTAGTCGGTGACATGGCAGGGCTTTGAGCTTTCAGGGTACACGGCTTGTTATAAAGGAGACCTGCTCCGCATACCTCCGACCAGCAAGTATGCTGCACATGTGGCCACAGGTACCACTGTAAGACTGCAGCGGTGTGGTGCAGTGCATTGAGAGGCCATGTGCATGCGTCTAAGCAGCAGCAGCTAAGCTTCTAATAGTTTAAAGCTAGTGTTGCATCTTTGTTATTTAGAAGCTTATCAGTCAGTACTCACTCACCGTCAAATAGAAAGAGGAGCCAATTTGCCTGTGGATGTAATGCATCATATTTCCATGTTAATAGTAGTGTCATACTTCGTGTAACCTTGGGCTTCTAAATATTGATCCACTTCTAGATTTTCAATTATCCTGTGCCGTTTTTCTGCCATCTGGTAAGGACCAGTGATTTGTGTTCCTTCATATCTGGAGGCTTGTCCTGTAATTAGACCATAAATTAATTTGCAGAGAAGAGAGAGAGAAAGAGAGAGCACAAAAGATTGAAGGCATTAAGTGAGTCCTCGGTTGTTGGAGACAGAAAATCATAGGAAACCACAGCACAGTGTTTTATCCACTATAGAATAAGACATTTATTTATTTATTTATTTTTTTTTTTTTGGGGGGGGGTCAGGCATGTGTCACTTTTTTTTTCTCAGCTTTTTAAAAACCATGCTGTGGCTAATGATTGCTTGTAAGTCACTCCTTCAGTAAACTGCTAGAAATCATCCACTGACATAATTATGCCTAATTGCTCGCAGTGCAATAGCAAAATAATAAGGAAAAATTGAGTGCATTACTGTCAAAATGTGTGTGAAACTTTGAAGTGAAATCTGCTGTGAACCCATCAGTGGATTGAAAATGACCCCCTGTGAAGGCAGGCAACAGTTACGTGCTTCGAACTGAGTTCTTATTTACAGCACAGCTTAAGTGGAGCTCCTAAAAAAAAGAAAGAAAAAACTGTGCATTTTTATTGATTTTAAATTGGGAGTATAGGCTCTCCTGCAAGATTATCTCATTGTCCCCTGCTGCTAAATTACACATAGAGATTGTGGCTGTCGCTGCAGAGTGTTTGAGCAGTGCAACAGCAGCTCTTTTTGCCGTGCAGAAATTCACATTAGACAAGCCTAAGTTACTCGCTTGAAGCAATTAAGAGAAAAATTGCGTAACACAATGGGCTTCACTAGGGGTGGAAAGTGCTGAATCAGCAGGGTCTGAGTTTAAAACACTGTATGAAGACATAATCTTAAGCGGTTAAGGGTAATGTGACAGTAGGCTGTAGAATACTGCATTGCTGTACCTGCTCTACATGATACCTTGGGTGCTTTAAAGCAAGGCCACAGCTGCCGGCATGCTCTGATCATATCTTGCGGGGCTCGAGAGGCAAGGTCAGCCAACACAGAGCCCACCTGCTCCCCCATTCTCCATCACAGAGTCCCTCAGCCCTGGCCTCCCGGAGGGAACATGCCTGACTGCCGTGGTCGTACAGACAGCATGTGTCCCTGAATTTATGATGGCGACTTATTGGCGGCCTTTCACGTAAAAAGTCATCTTGAGTTTCCCAGTCTGGCTGTATGTGTGGTGAGCGTTAATCCATTAACATTCAGGGCAGACACGTACTGAGTCTGGCTTTCTGCCAGCTCAGAGCCCTGACAGTCTTTGACCCACCGCTGACCACAACATTCTCTCAGCCTTAGCCAGTCTTGACATAATACAGAGCCATAAACTATCTAATGTTACCATGTATATGAATGTGAAGCATTATATGCCTGAGGTAACAGTATGCAAGGCTTATAACCAAGTGAGAAAGGCCCAGCTGCAATAGGCTCATTTTCTTAGAGTAAAGGAAAAAAATCACATTTGTCTACCGTAGAAGTTTACACATATTACAGTGAGCCAAATGATCATGAAGTTTCAGTCCTTTCTATTTTCATCAAGGATTAGAGTTCAGAGAGGCCATGAAATCCCCACAGTAGTATTTATTTCAGCAGGAGATGTGGAGGTTCGTATTAACGGATCCACAAGGAACAGTTCTGGCAGAACTTAAAATGCTGCGAGGCTCAGCCGGGCCTTAGAATTGAGAGCTTTCAACAACACGGGCTGCTCTGCTGCTGGAGGTGGCTCCTGAACTGATTATAATTTTAGTGGCTTATAAAGCCTTGATAAATACTTTATAAAGCCGCGTTCCATAACAAATCTAACATATAAAAGAAGGCATAGATGTTACTCCACACAGGATAAAGGGGCTCTTGACAGGTTCTTGAATAGGTTTTATAATTCAATATTACAACCACCATCCTTGTAAGGACCCTGTCATCTCCCAAGGCTCACAGAATATATAAGTTAAACACACATTCAAGTGCTCACGGTCCAGTCCATTACACTGATTAGCAGTAAACACATTTGTAATAAAACTAAGTGAAATAGAGGTGGACAGACTGCACACTGATTCATTGCAGAATCTTAGTGAAATATAATGTGTCCCGGATGTCGTACTTCTGAGGGCGCAGTGATACAGGGCTTTACTTGCGGGATCTGTAACGTGCACGGGACAATTTATCCAAACAGCTCATGTCTAAACATTGAGTCCTTCATCTCAACTGCTGGCCAGAAATAAACCCAGGCAGAGCAGTGTGACGGAGGTCCAGTCGATGTGAGAGATTCTAGAGCGCAGAGCAGACCAAACAGATGTCTCTCCACAGCATAGGCTCTTTTTTCTGTCTCCCTGTCTGTCCACCACTTTACCACTTTACACCCCCCCCCCCCCCCCCCCCCACACACACACACACACACACACACACTCACACACACAAATTCACTGTGCTTGTGTTGCCTGGTTTGAAATCTGTTCGCCATACACTGAGCTACACATTACATAAGTGTTGTTGGAAGGTTTAATGGTCCATTTTAGCGCAGATGGTCTTTCTTTCTTTCTTTCTTTCTTTTAACCAGGCAGCAATCATTAATGGAAGAAGAGCAGGAAAAAAAGAAAGAAGAAAGCGTGGATCACGTGTTCCCACTTTTTGACCTCTCCACTGCAGCATGTGCACACCTGGTTCAGTTTAGATTGCTGTTTCTGTGGAATAGCTGCCGGCTAGTGGTTTCATCTGGGGAGCGGAGGTCTAAAAGTCTACACTATGCTTGCTCAGAGGTTATTTTGTGAAATGTTCAGTTGTCATGTCTGACACGACCTGAGATGTAGGTGCAAAATCAAAGGTGTGTCAGTGCTAAGCCACGAAACCAGTGGTTAAGCGTCAAAGCTGAACTCTGAAAAGAATGGCTTCACCTTAGGTAATCTTCTTTTAAAAATGGTTTTGTTTGGATTTTAACAAGCAATGAAAAATAACTTTTGATAATGTTTGTTAATAAGGCTGCATTACTTAAAAATGACATCTTTAAAGGCATGTTTTAGCCCCAACTATGTGAAAATCTATGTCAGATGTGTTGCCTTGATTATGGGAAGGGCAAATCACGGCCACCTCAGACTCTGAGCAACTCATCTGTTTCCTATTGGAGGAAGTGATCCTGGCAGGAAGGTAGAGGCAGTAGATGAAGGCAGGCTGGGATAGAAAGACAGTAAAAAGAGAGCAAAGGGGTAGAGAAACAGGAAATGACAGTGTGACCCACAGGGCCCACTTACTACCTTGCCAGAACCCCCTGGTCACAGCCAGCCTACTGGGCCAGTGGTTTCCATCACCTGCTGCTTTTGGTTCCTCCACATAAATCCAGGTGCTCCTAAATAAAGCTCTCTTTCTCCAGGAGCCACGGGGAGCCAGAGAGGAGGCTGAAGGCTGGAGGGGCTGTACCACTGAAACAATGAAGCCCTGCCTCCCTGTGAGAACATGGCATGGAAAATACTGCTCCAAATAAGGCCAGGCAGAGAGAAGTAGCGAGCTGGGAATTTTTTTTTTTATCGGTCTCCTGCAAGTTAAAAGCTCCATTTCATTAAAGCTGTCTTCTAATTAAAAGAAGGAAGACCATTCAATACAAAGTTGCTACATTTTGTAATTTTTTATTTATTTAAATACCTGCATGATTATTAATATAAGCCTAGTCCAGTGGGAAGGAGAATCTCAGCACTTTCCAGCTCCTCACTGCCCCCTGGCAAGCTGAATGGACGCTGCAGCCACTGAACTGATAAACCTAGAAATCATTTCCGACTCCAGCCAGAGCTCTTTACAGTACCTTCAGCGCTCCCTGGTGATGGATTAATGCACTGTTGTTGTCATTTTATTGCCATTTTATTGCCCTGGTGCAATTTACCAGGCTTTATGTGCCTACGATGGCCGGAGAAGCAACGCGCAAGCGCAGGCGACCGACATTCCGAGACAAAAGGCCACCTCTCACCCGATATACGCGCATGCGCATTCTCCTCGCCATGGAACACACACACACACACACACACACACACACACACACACACACACACACAATAAAAATAATAAATAAATAAAACACAGTTCATTTGTACCTCACATGTGTGCCTCACTATGTGAATCATTTGCAGCCACTTGGTGGACTTCACATTCACTGCTGCTGTGTCCTACTCTCACCAGCTGGGGGCAATGTCACTCAACAGCTTCAACGTGAAGTAACAGCACCCCTCCGTTAAACAATACTACGCATTAAAATATAATAAGAATAAATGTTTCTGCGATTCAGAGCGCCTCTGTGCTTTCCGTTGGTGCAGATTTAAGTGTCACTGCAAAAATGCAAACAAAGCCTCATTTAAGCAGCTCAGTTTATATGAAGGAAGTTTTGACGTTTCAAAACTCTGCAGTGATTTTTTTAAGCTGTTAACATTTTCATCGGCCACCATTGTAAAACACAACAAAACACTTTTCACGTGTTATTGCTTCCCAGCTTTTTAAAGTAAACACGCCCGCCCACAGACGCACCGCACAGCAGCTGCTGATCGTAAGGTCCTGTTCAAACATGTGGAGAGAGGCTTTGTGAAGTCTCCTGCCAAACTATTCAATTATCTCTCATGCCCTGGAAACCAGCCACAGCCAGGTCGCTTGGATGGGAAAGGCTCGTGATTTGCATTCTGTCTCCTCTGTTGTTATTATTGGTGTAATTACATTGTTGTTGTTCCACTTCTAGCAACGGTCTTAAATCAGCACTAGATAGATTTTAATAGCTACAAATTGTTACATTTGTCACCTGGTTTGTTGTTATTGTCACCTGTTGTTTGATACAACAAACGGATCGAGTGTAAATCAAAATTTTTAAGAGCTACTTTTAAAAAAACCCCAGAGTTGCACGTTGTTTCAGAGTCGACATTATTATGCGATCATGGCAGGTAGCGGCCACCAGAGGGAGCACTGATGCTGTCAAATTTAAGGGGGGCTACCTGACAAATAAGAGCATGAAACTGCAAGAAAAGTAAATGCGTACTATTACTCCTTTAAATCAGTGTCAGGTGTTATAAAAATATTTCAGACACTTCCATTTTCCCCCCTTCTGTGTCAATCCCTGCCGTGGAAATTTACTCATGTTGCATGTTTGGTGTAAGGTTGTGTGTATGCCTCTCACATTTGCAGTGTGGAGCACAATCTACACAAGGACCTGTAACCTCAGAGTCTCGAACGCCTTGAGAGCTACTGATCCATCACCCTTAATGGAAGAGGATAAGTTTCAGCCAGTGAAAGAGAGATCAGACAAAGGCAGGACGATTTATGAGAGACGCAGAAGTGGAACTCCTGACTGTGGGCCTTGATCTGAGCTGGGTTGTGGCTAGGCTAGTTTAGGCTACGCCCTAGGCCAGGGTCACACACACACACACACATATTAGTAGAGATCAAGAGAGCTTCAGTCTCCATACCGCATCCCCAAATCCAAACCTTTCTCCTCGGCTTTTGAAGTTCTCTTGCCCCCTTCTTCTGGACTCACTTTTGCATGTCCGTCTTTTCCAGTGAATGTCGAGCTCTGGGTGGTGAAATATGGAGTGGAGACCTGTTACATGTTAGCTTAGGAGATAGCCAAGGTATAAATTATGTGGGAGTCTCTGGTCAGCTTTATTTATGAGAGGCCTGTCAGGTGTTTAGGTGTTGGAGTGAGATGTGCGGCTTAAATCGTTTACTCCGCTGTAAATCAGGTCACACAGGCCACATCTGTTTGGACAGTGTATGTTTACGTGTGTGCGCCTGTGTTTGAGTCCTTGTTTTTAGCTGGAAGACCAGGCTGCGTGAGGCCCGGTTGTGATAATGTCAAGGCATAGGTGTTAATGTGTTGTTGTGAACGTGAGAGTGTGCGCATGTGTTTTTAAGTCTGTTTTGTCTGGAGGCCATCGGGGCTATGGTACAGATGGTATGAAGCACTTGCTATTGTTCGAGTTATTAGGCTGTCAGACTAACAAAGATACCTTTTATAGATCCCCTCAATACACACACCTGCTGTCGCCATTTTTAAATTGTGAGCAAATATGAAACCTATTCAACACGTTTCATGCTTCTTTTGTGATGTCCCCTGTTTGCTTTTATCCCAGACATATCATGTAGAGGTGGATAGACCATGTGAATGTAGCCCATCTGAGGACATCAGGTATCAGTCAGCAGGTAGTTAGACCTGTCACTGGATGATGTATACAGGCTCTCAGACAGAAGAACTGCAGCAAACAGGTTGCATAGACAGTGTATTCATTACCATTATTCCCCCAAAAGGCGATGCATAGGCGTTGCAAAGCGAGAGCTTTGTGTACCCCTCTGGTTGAGCTATTGTCTGTCTCCTGAATCAGTCTCGTCTCAGCCCAACAATGGCGTTTGGGCTTGGCTGAAGGGTTTTGTTCGTCCTAAGTGGGAAGAGATTCGCTTCTTAAAGTGAGACCAAAGGGGAAGGGAGTGTAGAAAGTAGAGTGGAGGGGAGATGAACTGAGTTAAGGTTGAAAGGGGTTAAGAATATGAGACAGAGAACTCTGGAGAGAGATCGAGAGGATAAAAAGAAGGGGTGGAGAGGAGCAGAATGAAGGAAAGGAAGAGGGACAGAGGATGATGTGCTGGAGGCAGGTACATCTGCATTCTCTCCAAACCCAGCATAGGCCTGTCTTAGGTGTCTCTATCCCAGCAGTGCTCACTGGCAGATTTATGGCATCCCCTTGTGTGTGTGTGTGTGTGTGTCTGTCTGTGTGTGTGTGTCTAGCATGCGTGTGTGTTTGTGTGTAGGAGAAAGAGAGATAGGCTATGTGAGCAGAGGCGAAGGGCGGCAAGCAAAATTTCAGCAATGTTGCATTCCATCGATATCGCAGTCCCGGTTTCTGCCGTATTTCATCCTTCCTCTCTCCCTTTATCCTTCCCTTCTTTCCCTCTCCCTCTCTGTTTCATCACCCTGGTCTCCACTCACTGCTCTTGGACCCTTCCATAGCTCTGCTGGGTCCCAGGCATTATAGCCTTCTCAGGGGGAAGGGTGTAAATCTGTCTCCCTGTCTCTGGAGATTTCCTGGGGCTCAGCAGACTCAACAAAGCCGAGCCAGTGTGGAGGACCAAATGTTACACAGACACACACACACACACACATACGCACAAACGCTCGCACTTCCATCTTTTCTCATTGACATAACAGCATTCTGTATCCCCTTACCCTAACCTTAACCTAAATGTAATTCTATCCTAAATCCTATCACCTCAGACAACACTTTGAAGGTGTGTCGCACAGGCAGGAACCAGCCTAAAATATCCACACAAAGGCCTCACTCCCACTATTTCAAACTCAGATTGGTCCTCACTGAGATATGCACATACACAAACGGGCAGAAAAAAGTGATATTTGCTTGGACAGGCTTGCCTTGTTTGGAGGCTCCCTTGATAACAAACAGGTATGGCTCTTCCTTGTCTAGCCAAGCGCCTGGGAAATCAATGTTTGTGTTTGTGTGCATCCACAGGAGACCCTAACACCCCCCCCCCCCCCCCCCCCGAAAAAAAAAAAAAAACCTTTTGTTTGCAGGCGCTGTCCAGACGAGCTTGTTGTCTCTGTGTTTTCTTCCCCCCCCCTTTAGTTCCCACTTCCCTCCCTGCTTTATTGCACTTGATTCTAAGCGCGTCCATTCCTGAGATGGCTCAGATAGCAGCTGAAGCTAAATTGCCCATCATAAAGCATCTGCAATAGCAATGGAGCTCTCGGGGAGGGACCGCTGCAAAGGGGGTACGAGGCGGTTAGGGCTCACTATGAAAATACAAGGTCCTCTTTTTAATCTTTAAATGTGGAATATGAACTCTGTTTCAACATCCACAAATCATAAGGCCCTTCCTTAAACATTAAACGATTCTGTTGCATGATCGATTTCCTGAGTGCCTCCTAAATCAGTTTTATGCATATAATTTTCAGGAACATTTGGCCATTTGAGTGTGTGGGTTTTGGAGAAAAGTGACTGAAAATCAAAAGGAAAATGATCTAATGGTATTTCGGGACGCCAAAATGCTTCTGCATGATACTACTAATTACTCATACAAGACAAGCTAGTTAGAGTGAGATGCAGTGATTTATGGGGGAGCCATATATTTGGCTGTGCTGTGTTCCTGTCAGATGGTTGACAGATAGATGACTGCTGAGCCGTAATTGGCCTTCCTGTTTGTATCTTTTCTCATGTAACAACAAAGGCACTTCCCGGCCTTGACTGTAGAGGGTGCACATGTGAAAGTGCAGCCCTGTGTCAGTGTGACAACAGCAGATTTTTTTTTTTTCCCACAGGAAGAAGAAACAAAAGAGAAAGGAAGGATGAGGAAATTGCATTTAGGTGGGGAAGACACAAGGTTATTGGAGTTCTTTTTCTCCCTTGCCTTCCCTGCAAGCAGTGTGTGTGTGCATGTGTGTGTGTATCCTTGAGAGAGAAAGCAAGTCAGATCAGCTATGTTCCTGCAGGCCTTTGTATTGAGTCATATCTGAAGCAGAGCATCTGTGTGTGGCATTTGTAGTGAGAAATGTCTCACCATCGAGCCAAAAATAATCTCTAGAGATGCCAGATTGATATTAACAAAGACTTTTCTTTTTGCAATCAACACAGCCCCATGGCCAAAAGATGAAGCGATAAACACAGAGAGTTGCACTGTAGGCATATCGAAGTGGGAAAATCCCTTTCTCCTGCATAATGCCTTGTATTCTATCACAGCTGTACTATTATTGCTTCGTGAATGACAAGAATTCCGTGGGACCACACGAGCAAGACAGGGCCAGCAGCCTGCCTGGCATGAGCTCCGGTGTGATCATCATCTATGGGCGGAGTGCCGCCCCTCACTCCTGCCTCCCAGCTAGCCCTGCCCTGTGACAGATGAGCCCAATGACAGCAGGACGCAACAACCTGCAATTGAACATTCCCCTGCGATCTGTCAATGTCCGTGGTGGTGTTTCACTCTCAGGAAAGCACACAGAGACATACGCACCTTCACACACACCCTGGCATTAAGTCATGCCGCAAGTATTAGAAGAATCAGCGCCAGAAACGCCTCCTGAATGGTTGTGAAATGCTTGAGATACCTGTTGCAGGTGTCTTTTGAGGTCTGGGTAGTGGCGTGCACGCCTTATTTTGCTGATCTGCATCAGATTCTTTTGCTCTGTCTGAATTTTCCGATCTGTTTCTGCAGTACGGAACTGCCTGGATTGCACATTATATCAGCTGACCTTCGTTAAAAAAAAAAAAATCTCAGTTGAACTGGTGCTGCAGTTTCCAAGTTTGACCACAAGGTGGCACATTGCTCACAAAGAGCACTGTAGCTTCAAGCCTGATGGAGGGTTTATTTTCCGCTTTGGTGGCAGTGCCGTGGTGTATCACGGCAAAATGAAATAGGAAAAATGAAAATAGGACATAAATGTGTTTGCCGCATACAGAGCTTAATGAAGTCAGCCGTGCCAGTACATTAGGAACAAAGGCAGCAAAGAGAAAGGCACTGAAGGACAACTCACAAACAGTTCCAAAATAAAAAGGGAGATAAAGTATGAATGGTGAGTCTCCTCAATGAATAGTAGCTTAGTGCTTGTCAGAAGTGGAGATTTATTTTCCAAGCAACTGGCTTTTTATGGTCAAGCTCCTCCATACTGGCGAACAGCAGTGCGTTGTAATATGGCATGTAAAGAATGGGATTCAATAGAAGCAGTCATACATTTGTCATATTTAAGGGCATAGAATAATGACCATTGGCTGCTTTGTGCTTGAATCGCCCAAGTTGGCTTATTTTGTGTGTAAAATGGCAGATGAAGACAGATGGACTTTATACATGACAGTCTGAGTTATCATATTATGTATAACTTAAACCAATAGCCGGTAGCTTATCATTATCCTAAGCCTGGAGCAGTAGTTGGTTCTTTGCAGTGTTTCTGTGGAAATTATGAAACAATCCAGCTGTCCTCACTTGCTTGTTGCAAACTAATGATCACTTGGCTTCTCAGCCATAAAAGCACTGTGCAAAATTAATTGTTTCAATCAATCAATTGGTCAATTTCATAGCCATCAAGCTTTGCCCAAGATCATGTGCATTCTCTACCCTTCTCCTTCAGGATGGGCCTGGAGAATGCCAGATGATTTATGGCCTCTGCGTGTGCTGCATACATATATGAGTACTATACACACACACTGACAAATGTACACGCTTGAGAGGCAAACACACAGAAACGGATGCACCCACGCACACATGCCACATGTGCACATAAACATACATGTTAGCACGTACATACCCACATTCCAAGAGGATGACTCACAGCAAGGGGTGGATCATGTGAGGAAGCACAGAGGATGAGCACAGAGGGAACTCTTCACTGTATGCTAAGTATGCTGCTGACACATACAGCTAAACATAGCACATGGAAGACAATCAGCAATATGAGAGAACTCTCTTCAACGTATCATTGCATGTGGCTCACATGTGTGAAGCAACAAGCTAACAAATATACTAAAGCGACACATCCCTCTGTCTTAAGGCAGACAGCTATGCATGCCACCTGATGTTTCTGCATACATGCATGAAGTTTGCACATGTATGCAGATGGCTGCATGTTTACAAAAACACGCTCATGCATGCATGCACATATATGCATGCACAGAGCCGAGTGCAGAGGCTTGTTGTTAGCGTGTTGTTCCTGTGCTGTGGCTTGTGGGCCTGTCTGCAGGGCTGATCGATGGTCTTTTACTGCTTCCCCAGGATTATCGGTCGAGTTCACCGGGAGGGGAAGGCAATTCATCAGAACACAGCGGAGAGAGAGAGAGAGAGAGAGAGGAGAGCAAAAGAGAGAGGGGACAAAAAGAAAGGGAGAGAGGGACAGAGGTAGAGAGAGGTGCGGAGGGGGTGTCAGTATGAAAATGGAAAGAAAGATAAGGGAAGACAGAGGTAAAGGTGTGAGGAAAAACATAAGGAGGGGGAAAGAGAGAAAGAGGCTGAGAGAATAAGGAAAGCACGATGAAGACAGGAGAAAGGGAGGAGATGCACAGATGTGATACTGCATCATCTGGAAATGTATGAAAAAGATAGAGCGGCAGACATAGATGAATATCACAACATAGAACGATGGAGTCGCGGGGCAACCTCAGATTGAACCCTCCTTTTACTGTATATTCAACATCAAGCAAATATTTGACAGCACACTGTCTGCAGCTATAAGAACCAGTCGCACAAGTAAAAATGTGAGAGCTGTTGTGCTTTTATTGGAGTCGGATGCTGTGTTTTGCCTCTCGATTTATTTATTTCACAGTGGAAGAAAAATGGTCATTTGAAACCGCAGTAGCTTTTCGTAGAGTTATTGTTCTTGTGGTTCTTGAAAGATTGTGGAAATAATAATAGACTATGTAATAGTCTTACATCACGTGTATCAAACCTTAAATTAAACAATCAACCTATAGCTGGCACGACATGATCGCTGCTGTCATTTAAGTTCACATTTAAAGCACTACTGGAATCACCCCATGGAAGAAATATCACACAGATCAGCCCTGTGCAGAATCTTGTTTTGCTTGATTAACAAGGTTTCTAAGAGGGAATAATCTTGCCACACTGGATGACCTGCAGGAAAAAAATGTGTAGCCTTCTGATCCAGTTCACTTCCTCACAGAACTGCATTACTACTAATCACATTACTAACCGATAACAACAGTAGGGAGCATGTATATACGCATCAGTAACACTGCATAGAGAGTACCATTTATTCCTATATAAACCTCAACATGTGCTCGAGCTGCCTACGTGCATGTGCTGTCTAAGACAGGTTTTTAATATTCTTCTCTTTGTGCCTGTCTAATGCCTCTTTCCCCTTTGGTTTAAGAGGTTCATGTTTGCAAGTGACGACCCATGCCAATTTTTCTCCTTCTCCTTGCGTCTCTATCTCATCTCTTCGCAGATAGACTGCCATTTCTCTCTCTTTCTCTCTCTCTCCCTCTCCCGATTGATGGATGGACAGATCATGTATATCCAATCTAGCAGTGCTCCTGATGCGGTTAGGGGCTGTGACAAGTCTCCGGGCGGGGGAACCGAGTAGAGCGGAGCAAAGGAACGGGGTGACGAAGAGGACACGACATCTGGAGAAAACGCAGAAGAAAAAGAATGCAGCAGAGAGGGGGACTGCATGAAGTGCCTGCATAGCGCTGTGAGTGTGCGTTTGTGTGCGCGCTTGTGTGCGGAAAGCAAACATACAGCCTCTACCCTGCCTTCTAGGCAACAGTGTAAGTCTCTCACTGACAGTACTAAAAAGGCTCATGTGCTTCATGCCACCCAAAGATAATGATGGACAAAAAATTAAACAGGCTGCTTGCTCCTGATAGCATTGACATATTGCATCTATCCAATGGAATAGGCAGAGTGTTAGATCCTCTGCTCCATAGCTACTGTACGGACCACAAAGTGTTATGGATGGAGATTGATTGTGCTGGTGTCTGTTGACATTCACTCATGAGTTTCAAAGTGCAGTTGCAAACATTTGCCACTGGGGGGTAATGTTATCCTCACAGTATTCAAAGGAGCCACTGTGCTCTCCAGTGAAACCATGGCACTTATCTGAGGCAGAAGTGAATGATTTCATGGTTCATATTGGCAGCAGTGTTGATGAAAATGTATTACCACAGGTGGCAATATTGCAGCTTATGGTGATGTGCGCCTGGGCGGTGGTGGGTGGAGTGGTCATCTCCTCTGGTCCTCTGTTCAGTGTGCACTGTACTGTAACAGCATGCTAAATCTGAAAAGTTTATTTATTAAAAAGAATTCCTCCACATTCAAACTTAGGTCAACATAAATAAGTGTAAGTCAAGTGAAGTTTTCCGGTTCAGTGTAAAATGGTTAAATGATGTCAGCAGATTTTTTCACACTGTTGAGCAATGTAAAACAACTGTTTTGAAAGGCCCCTAGGTATGAAAGGACACAACTCATCAAGGTGAGGAAGTGGTGCTCTGAGCTAACCTGTCTGACCTCTCAAAGGCAAAAAGGCCAGGGGTCAACTCACTTGACCTCCCCAAACCATATCAACCCCTTTGACTACATACTACACAGAGGACTCCTTTCCCACATATCTTTACTCTCCCCACACAGGTTGTGCACAGTCAAGGAGAGAAACACTTTCTCCTGTGACCCCAACACACCCACAGAATCAATAAACAAAAAAAAGTGGAAGCATGTCAGACTTTCACCTCCCTTCCCCTCCCTCGCCTCTCTCTGTGTCCCCCAGCCCCTTAAGCCCCATCACCTCAGAGCACACTAATAAGAAAAACCCACAATAAACAAATGCTTCATATTTCAGAGCAAGAAAAGTCAACGTCATTTGTATTCCAACTCCATTCCAAAGACACTGGGCAAAACAGCAGTCATTTTCTAAAACGTGGAATCGCCACCCCACCCTCCCCACCTCTTGATACTAATCAAATTTGGTCTCATCTTTTCATTTTCTCATCTCTCCTCCCCATCTGTGTGGTGTAACTCCTCTCATTCTCATTCTCTCCCTCATCATCCCTCACTGTCACTCTGCAGCTCTGAGCCATTGACCTTCGACCCCTAGGCAGGTTCACCAGCGGGTCAGGAGCCAGGCGGGGGGAGACAGGGAGAGAGGAGGGGGCAGGAGGTCTGTTAGTGGGGGATGCCAGCTTCCTCCTTTGGCCATGGATACAGCCTTCACTGCTGCTGCCATAGCAACGGGACGAGACGGCAGAGAGAGCAGACTGCAGAGAGCCGCTGGGATGGAGCTCTCGCTTCTGTGATCTGGCTGTAACCTCCATGGGCACTTGCTCATGTTCACACACACACACATAGACACTCTCATATTTTTCTAGACATTATGACAAACTGGCACGCGTACACAATCCCATACGTGCCTGCAAAATTTAATCAAATTTCTTATTTGGACTGCCAGGCTGTGCTGCTGGAAAAGACTTTTTCAAGTTGGAAGATTGATGGGCTTTCTATGTTGGCTGCAATTAATTGCTGCATAATTAGACTTACAAGTTATTTATTGAAGCAATTTGGAGAATACAAGAGCCTGGGGATATATAAAAACCATTTGATCACGAGCCGCATAAACTTTAAAGATGTCCTCTTACAAGCATTATTTGGATAGAAATTAGCGATCGGATCTCCCCAAAAATGTTTCCCATGTTAATAAAAAGATAAATGGTAATAAATCTGGAGCGAAGTGAATGACACGCCCGAAGTCTCAGCAGGTCAAATAAAGGTGAAAGGCAAGCGATGCAGATAATAAAAATAGCGCAATGGAAGAGGAAAACAGCATTTTTCTGCACATTTTTGGTATAGGCAGGTGTGTCAAGCTGTGAACCAGCATGCTGAGCTTGGAGAGCCTCGGGGGCTACAGGGCCTCGGTCCAGGTGGTGTCCCACTACAAACAGAGGTGTTAAGAATCTCTGTTGCTGCTTGCTATTAATTTTCTCTCATTTGGCACGACTACTTTTTACACATTCACACCCTCTCTTCTTCTCATCTGCCTGTCGCTTATATTTGTACACTCGTCCGTCTTTAATGTCTGTATTTCACTCTGTTTATTTTCTATATTTTCATTCCTTTAAAGATGAATTTACTTTGCCTAACTTTTTCTCACAGCCTCCTCTCTCTCTCTCCGGTGTCTTCCCCTCTCTCTCTTTTTTTTAACATCTTGCTTCTCTCTGTCTTTCCTTGCTCAAACAAATATGATAAATGAGGCTATTGGTGTCTCTTTCAAGAATGAGCTGTGATCAGAGAGCCTTTGATGTTTGACAGCTTAAATGATGTATCTTGATGAATCGATATACAGTAATTTTCACTTCATGTGACACACTGTTTTGCTATTGAGCACATTCTTGTTCGGGGGCTGTGAGTGAATCTCATATGCCTGTGAGTGTGCGTGTTTTTTCACCATTTTTCTTGACTTCCACTCCTGCGCCTTGCATGTTTGGTGACAATGTCAGCGCACTTAAGCCAGCAAGCTTATCTCAAGTGCTTCAAGAGGCTCTTATCAGTTTT
This sequence comes from Pelmatolapia mariae, assembly GCF_036321145.2. Taxonomy (NCBI): domain Eukaryota; kingdom Metazoa; phylum Chordata; class Actinopteri; order Cichliformes; family Cichlidae; genus Pelmatolapia; species Pelmatolapia mariae. The sequence goes on from NC_086244.1 coordinate 25,903,704, forward strand.
CTTTGTAATAACGGGATGAATTACTTTCAGCGGCGCGCGCACACTCACTAACATACAAGCTGGCTGGGTACATACACACACTCACTTGCTCAACAGCATACCTCTAGCTCTATGCAAATCATTGTATGTGAATGTTGGCATTTTCTCACACGTATCTAAATGCATGTTAAGACATAGCATGAGAAAAAAAATTATGAGATATGTCCATTTAAATCTTTCCCGTTTGACACATGACAAAAATGAAAAGCATTTGGATAATTGTATTAGCAATTTCCATGAATACTGTGTTACCTTTCACCTGCAGAGAAGAGTGTACAGCATAAATAGGAATAGGTGTGTGGTTCAACTGCGGTCTGCTTTGTTAAATGCTGTTTGATCTGGCCCAGAAGCTTAATCCCAAACAAAGTGTGAGTCATGGAAGTTAGGTTTGTTCTGCTCGCTTATGTGTTATGCACTGACTTCCCCAATAGGTGGGGCTATATACAAGAAACAGATGAGGTTGCTCTGGTCAGACGCCCTCAAGCAGCAGGAAGAGCTAATCAAATTGCCAGTGTGTCTGTGTCAATTACAGGAGGTCAACTTCATAAGAGGAACAGGCCAAAATCATATTTGCACCTGCATTCTCCGAGCAGTTCCCGAACCAGAAGCAGAATAGAGACAGAGAGGCCAGACAAGCCTCTTAGTATGGCAGTCAGATGCTCTGGTTGGTAATGATATGGAAATGGTGGGTTTCATAAGCACACATTCTTATGAGATATTAGCCATTTTTAAAATTCTTTAGATAAAGATTCTGTGCGGCTGCCTTGAGGGATGAGCTTTGCCATTTGTAGATCTTGGTGAGATGAATAGCGGAGTGAGGCTGATACTCTTACAGTGCCAAGCCACTATCTTATCACTTCCTTTTATCGGACTGATAAAGTAAATGACTTTGCTATAGGTGTGCAACTCTTCAAATTCATTATGAGCCTGCTCAGCCAGGCGACTATCGACATGGCTGGGACTGTGTGATGAATGCACGACTGTGAAATGTGTGTGTAGGCCACGGTAGTGACACACTCCAAAAAGAGAGACTGATAGGAGATAAAGATATTTCTAGGGGTGTGAAGTGGAATAGGCACCGGTGGCTGGAGAATCCTTGAGCCCCCTCAAATTGAATGAAAATGCAAATTTTAAAGACTTGTTGAGGTTAATATAATGCTCAGGGAAGCTGGGATGTTAAACCAGTCATTTACATGTTTTTTAATCAAGGAACTTGGAGGGAAACATGCATAAATGAGCAACAGGACTTATTTGTGGAGCATCTCAGGAGGGAAAACATCACTTGCTTTTTAGTCAGAGGGAGAACAGTTAGGGGGGGGGGGGGGACAGATTGGTTCCAGGCTTTCTAATTCAGTACCAATACTTAGTAGCACCCATGAGGGTGTTTTGCAGGTACCAAGGGAGTGAGAGCTGTAGTCACAGTTTGGCACAAAAACGCACACGAAAACACTAACGTTGCCCCTCTTTGAAAGCGCATGCACTCACCTCAGTGTTGTTTTCAAAGGTAGTTAGATCAGCAAAACAGCTTAGTCAAAGAACAAGGTTTGGAAATGTCCCAGGAGAAGCATCCATCTCCATGGTGAGCGGCAGGTCTGTCAATGATCAGCAGGGCAGTAATGCACTGGTATTTGGAGCCCGGGGAATGTGTAAGTGTGTGCATCTTCACCATGCAGACATTTGGCTCTCTAAACTGAGGGATGCTGTTATGGAGGATGTTGTTAAGTATAGCTGAATGGGACTGTGTTGCACCCCAATTAGAGCTCTGTCTCCTGTATTAACATTATGTGGAGCCTGATTGCACTTGCCTTCCCTGCCTCTCCACTTTCCCTGCTCTGCAACTTGTAGAGAAGGTATCTCTGTCTCTGTCTCCACTCTGCTGATAATGGTCCATAATCCCTGCTGAGCCGACCTGGCGGTATTGCCGAATTTACAGTAATAATGAGGACTAATAGAAGCAATATCCATCCATTTGACCACTAAATCAGAAATGTAGCTGAAGCAGGTGATTAATGTCGTGTCCCCCCCCCCAGTTTTCTGAAGCATAGATGATGGAATAAGTCTCTTAGATCCAGATTAAGCTCCAGTATGGGCTTGAAATTCATGTCCATGTGGAATCCTTTTTGAAATACAGTCTTGAATCTTTCAGTTTGCCTCACATTTTTGGCATTTTGCTGACTCCTGCCATCACTAAGAGTAAAAAAAAGCAATAATGATTATAAAAACTGAATATTTGACAATTTATTTTTGCTTGGATTGTAGCAATCTTGGAGGTGGCGGGGATTCAGTGCTTTGCACAAGAACATACCAGAAGACATATGTTTATTAACACAAAACCTTAGGTTCAACGTGTCTTTGTGCATTTGGTAAAGTACAGTAAACGTGTGATTTTTTTTTGGAATACTTTAATATTCACAAAACTATAAGCAGAAAAAAAAATTAATTAAATACTTTTTAGGCATTTATATTTATACTAATACCCAGAGTAAAACTAGACATTTAAAACAGTAGACAAATGCTTGGTATTATTTTGATATTTAGTCAGTCATGAATTTTAATCTTCAAGTTTAGTGATTAAATATACAGTAACTTTGGTCAACTTCATAAAGCCTATGGAAGAAGGCCTCTTCAACAGAGGCCTTCTTCCATAGTGAGCGGGTTGCTGTTGGTGCTGAAACATTTAGTTGAGTAGAAAATTCTGAAGTCAGGCCTTTTCTTATCTTCTTCTTCTTCTTTTTCAGGCTCTACTTTAGAGGTTATCACAATGGATCATCTATCTTCATCTAAGCCTATCCCCTCCATCCTCTTCTGTCACAACAACCCTCTGGATGTCCTTTTTCATTACATCCATGAAGCTTCTCGGTGGTCCTGCCTGGCAGCTCCAGCTTTGTCCACTATATCCACTATTATATTCAAACCATCTCAGCCTTGCCTCGGTAACCCATTTCTGTTTTTGCCCAGTCTGCTCTGCCATCTCCAAGTCCACTTTGTGTCCTGTTTCCCATCTCCGTCTCACCACCATCTTGTGACACAGATCTTTTCTTGCAATGAAGCATCTTTTACAAGGAAGAATTTGTAATTATAGATGAGTGAAGGAATGAACCACTGCTAAGCTCTTGGCACTCATTATTACATCTTACTGCCCAAAATGAGGGTCAACAAGTCCTAATTCAGATGAAAACTGCATTCCATAATGGATGCATGGTAGACTTTTGTAAACCTCTGCAGGAAAGTCTCTCTTGCTGATTATTTTCTTGGCTAGCACTCAGACAGCAGAAGCGCCATGCCTGCAGCAGAATGTGCCCTGCAGTGTAGAAATCCCAGCCAGCCTTCTGCATTAGTGGTGCCCCTCTGCCCTGTGGCTCCACTAAGGGTTAGGGAGGAGACAAACATGGCCATGGGTTTTGCACGGCTGTCTGCAGGCCGCAGCCACATGGTCGCACTGTAGACGCTGATACTTCCCAATGAGTGAGTGAATAGGAGACATTAGTGTAGAGGCAGACACATAAGTGGCACCAAGATGAAATCAATTAGACTGAGAGGAAGGTCATTAGGCTCCTATATGGCTAGTGGTCCAAGTGCGATGCTTGAATGCTGTGTTGTGTCAACTGTCAGTGTGCCAGTGTGTGCATTTGTCTTTACTGTGGCTCTAAGAGCAAATGCACATGTAAACCCCAATGATATACAGTCACTCAGCACATCCTGAAGTGAGTGTAAACTTGGCAGGGTCAAACCTGCTGTAATACCTTGTCGTGTTTGAGTCCCCGGCGCTGTGACGGTGGTGGTGAGTAATCACGCCGTGTCTGTGCATGCGTTGCCATTGATTTTGTCTCGGCTCCTAGCTCCCCCAATTACCTCCTACTCCAGGCTGCCAGTCCCTTTGCTGTCAGGGGGGAGGCTGGAGACTGGGGCCTCAGCGAGCTGTTTGTTTACACTGCTAATTGCTCCTGTTGTTTCCTTTCATTAGCCCAGGCTGAGCTATTGGGCTGCCTCACACAACCAAGTGCTCTTAGCCTTCTGGTCCCCATGTCTATAGTAAATATTGGTGATGTATACAGCTCCTCCTAACATATGGCTGTAAACTGGAAATGATAGGCTCTCCTGGTGCAGTAGAGTGTTTGAAACAAAACCCCCATGGAGCACTGTGCTGCTCCACTTGTGTCTGACTTACAGTGTGGTCTAACTGGAGAGCAGAGTTGTCTTTATTGATGTAAAAAGAGGCAGGGAAATCCTGCTTCACCATACTCTGGATGACCCTTAAAGAAATTCCACAGAGTATACCTGCAGGAAATTATGGGACACATTTGGTGTACATGCATTTATAATCACACTGTATGCGTGTTTGCATATGTGCTTGTGGGTCTGGTATAATGATGTGTCTTCCTATTTGCTTGGCCTCTGTGAATTATGAATCAAAGGGTTGCACGCAGGAGTCAGTCCCTGTGTCTGCAGTGCCCCCTCTCTACATCAACCCGCCCTTCTATCTGCACGCATCCACCCCCCGAGTGCACACACACACACACACACACACACACACACACACACACACACACACACACACACACACACGCACGCACGCACGCAGACATGCACACACGCGCAGGCACACACACAAACAACCGTGCAGAAGCCCACAGCATCTCAGCATACACAGCCATGGCTCCTTAATGACTGCCATCCCTCTCTGTGCCACATTATTAATTAGCTCAATGATCCTTGCCGATGGGACCTGCACCGCAGATTAGAGCCCTCAGCACCCGCACCCCTGGCTGCTGCTGCTGCCTGTCCAGGATAGGTGAAGTAGGGCTGGGGTGGGTTGGGAAATCTGTGCATACATGTATGCTTCAAGGTAAAGCATGTGTTTCACAGTAAATTTAAAATTCTTTTGTTTGTCCCTTTGTAGTCTTTGCACATCTGTGTACACGTGTAGCCAGGAAGGATCAGGAAAAATAATAGGAATTGTGAGAGAGCGCGGGGATTAATCATGTGACCATGGAGCAGGAAGAAGGGTGGGTGCCACCTGGCCCAGCTCTGTGTGCAGCATGTTCAGCTCCCCAGTGCACCACAACTCCCAGCACCACCATACTCAGCAGCATCACAAGATTCATGGACTGGCGTAGGTTCCCAGTACCAGTGATCTTGGCTATATCCTGACTTGCTCTATGTAATCTATCTAAAAACAGTAGACTCCATTGCAGTCCTTATTCTTCTTGCCATGTGTAATTGCAGAGGAGTTTTTCCTCTGTGTGTTCCCAAAAATCCAACTGTTCATCAAGGGCTTAGTCACTGTGGCATGCAAATGTGTATTAATATTTTTGTCAGGACAGAAAAAAAAGGAAAGAGGTGAGAGAGGAGGGGGAAAAAAAGAGATACAGCCTCTCCAGATGCTTCACAATTGCACAGAGCAAATGAACATAAATGTCACTGTCAAGCTGAAATGAAGAAAAAATGTGTCACGGCAGCAAACTGTGCTGGAGTTGGAGGACAGCAGGACATGTTTTGCATATGAAGAGGTGAATGCCCAAGGAGAGACAAGGAGGCTCTGCACCTGTAACAAATGACTGCCCACAATTACCCCCCGCCACCACACCCAAAAAGCCCATCCCCTTCAAAAAAAAAAAAAAAAAGTGGAGGGAGCAAAGAGTAGATATGATCTTCTGTATGGCAGACTTTTACAGAGTAAGAATAAGAATACTTTTGGATTTGGGGATGGTCCAAACTCACTTATTACCCAACTCATTTAAACAGCAGGTTCTTTGGGTCCACATTCTTCTGTTTGGACCACCAGTGGAGCAGAATCACCTCTTCCTCTACCTTGCATGTTTCTTACACTACTGCTTTACCTCTGGCCACAGCTTCTACCTTAGCGACTGTGCACAGTGCTGGTTACGAAGCAGTAAAGTCAATGAGCAGTTTGGGCATACATGAGAATAGATATGCAGGGCATGTAGTCGCTCCAAGGTGACAGTGAGGTGTGTTGTGATTATTGACTGTGTGACCTCGCACTGACCCCGGCTGTGAGCGAGTAAAGGGCAGGGAGTTAGTGTGTGCCGCACCGCCTGTCATGCCCGTCAATACGCTGATGAATGGAGCTGGCGGTTATTAAAGCAGAATTAGAACGGGGAGGGGGGAGCGGGATAAATGATGGCGCAAATGGTTGTGCAGTGGAGACTGTGGAGCCGGATGGCACAGCATCAGTGTCATCAGTCTTTATTACCCTCCAGGGAACAGAGGGGGAGAGAGACAGGGAGCGGTCAGCGCCACGCACCCCCAGCCTCCACAACACCTAGGCAGCACTTGCACATCACTGTGCTCACCAAACATCACTAATCTTTAGCCTTATAACTGGATAAATACCTGCATGCTGACTCCAGGCCTGAACAGACTTAGTTAACCTTCATTCTTTCCAACAAGAACACATTTTACAGACCTAATGAATATTTATATATATAGGCCCACATATGTACATACATGCGTACACAAATAGTGCTTCTGTTTCACTTTACCCATCACTGACTCTCTCCAGGCTTCTTTGCTTTCTCCTGTTTTCGCTCCTCCATTTTCACTCTCACCAAGGGAGTGGAGGACCCCCACCACAATCAATCATGGTGAAGTCACAGAGCACAGCAGCACACTCAGGGCACTGTGCAGATAAGCTGGTTAGAGAGAAGAGAAGAGAAGAGAAGAGAAGAGAAGAGAAGAGAAGAGAAGAGAAGAGAAGAGAAGAGAAGAGAAGAGAAGAGAATGTGGAAACACTGGAGCACCTAGAGGAAGCCTTGGAAGGAGGGGAGGTTGCACACTGGGTTCACTGCACAGTCAAAGAGTGGGCACGCTCTACACCAGGGCAAGATGGGAATGGATGGGTGAGCCAGTGCCATTGGTGAAGCCCCTGTGAGGCCCAGCCCCTCGCCAGAGAGCTGTGCCTGCATACAGATGTGAACGTCCCATTGATATTCTCCCCCCGTGCTGCTGCTCCTGCTTCGCTCTGCTTCTTTTTTCCTAATTAGAGGTTTATTTATTGATACCCCAGTTAATGTCTCTCCTAATTTTGTGATAGTTTTGTCTCCATTACCCAGGAGATTCATTTGCCGCAGTGTTCAGAGCAGTGCCTTCCCTAGTTGTGGGCACCTCCAAGCCAACCTTTCTCCAAAATCTGGGCCGTGCCCCATGTCATCCTTTGGGCGACTACCTCCTACATTAGTGCAGCACATGGGAGGCAGCAAATCTGTGGCCTGAGGTTGTGTGGAAATTGTAAATACAAGGAGCTTAAGTCATTAGATGGCTGCCTCCTATGTAGTAACTTCAAATTAAATGGGAGTAAAGATATTTGAATGTGTAGTTTGAATTCTGCTTTGCCTTTTAGCACTAAAAGGTTTCTGTGGTTTTTGTCTGCATGTGCATGAGTTTGCATGCCCCTGCGTGTCTTTGGTAAGCTTTAAAAGCTCAGAAGTACAAATTTTAGTCAAGCCATTGCCCATTTTCTTGCAGAATGCATGATGAGAACATAGTAATACTGACAGCAGACTGAAGCTTTGCATGTCAGCTTCATTGTTTTGTTCAAGCTTTTCAGAGTACCCCAGCAATGCTCACTGAAGCAAATATTGACAAATGAGGTCCAGTGTGAGCGGTAGATGACAGTGATGCTTTTCCAAACACGCTGGATGTAATGCATTTAAGTACATCCAACATTTTATCAAATAGGCTTATTGTATTACTTACCCAGAGTCAGACAAACTCATCTGTAATAATCCCATCTCTTTGGCTTCTGTAGAAAAATAGCTGTTGCGGTGCCGATAACTCCCTAGCATATTAAGAGGGGAGCTACACTGAGAGCAGCTTCATCCCTGTAGTGAGGAAATGGTCCTTCCAGCAACTTCAAGGTTGGATGGTCGGTCATTAATTTGCTTTACGTGGCCTTACATGTTATGCATAAATTATGAGTTCATTATTTTCTCTTGAATAGTGGTTCCTAGAGTGTAGGCTACCTTGTTGTTTTGCTGTTTTTGTTTCGTATGAGGTGTGGATGAAACACAGATCTCTGCTTGATTTTGTGCATTTTACAGCTTGTTTTGTGAAGCAATAAAAGTCCTACAGTTTGGGGATAAACAGGTTTTTCTTATGTGATGTTTACTCCTTTGGGTTTAGTGTTAAGTGGCCTTAACACTAAAGTTCTAACTGAAATTTGACCTGCATTATCTGGCAAATCAATCGTTGGCTCAAAGTGGCAGTCCTTTGAGTCTGAATTCTGAGGTGTTTATGTCCCACAGGTTTAGTTTGAGGTAAACCTAACTATGGCTTGAGAAAAAGCTCCTTTGTTATCACTTGCCGGGTGTCTGAATAGTTTCTTTTTGTTCCTTTTATGTATTTTTATTCATAGCTATAATCCCTTACTACACTGTCAAAGAGCAGAAAATAAGGAGTGGAAGTCAAATGTCTCTTTTATTGTGGAAATAAGTTCCCAGTAAGCTGAATCCTCTGCTTTTCAGCCATCTTTATTTACACAAACACAGGGAGGCTGTAGACAGAGCTGCAGACTATGCCAGAAAGACACAAGACCTCTTTGCACTATTTATCTCAACTTCTTTCAATTCTGGAAAATTCAGAATTTACTACTGAAGAAGATACCATTATTAGACTACACCATAACATCAATATTTCCCAATGTCCTTAACTTGCACACACTTCTCAAACCATGAAAACACAGTCATACACATAATTCAATTATAAAACACACTGAAATAAATATAAATAAAGCAAGTGAGATCACAACACTTGTTTGTTTTCAGATTTGATTTATTCTCGACTTGTCTACTTTCATGGAGTCTTGCATATGAATGTATCTGAAAGGTATAGTTTATATGAATAAAGTTTTGGAAAGCTGCCTTTAATATTTAAAAGATAAGCTGTGAAAAAGAAATCTACATAACTATTCCTTCCATAAAATTCACATTTCTATTTTGAAGGGTTACATTTGTATTTTCTAATGCTGGCTACAACCCTTGCTTGTAAAAAAGCTGTCTAAAAATTTAAAACCACCAACTACACCTCACCAAGCATGTCAGTATGAGCTGATGGTATCATCCCTCTCAGTTTGAACCCACCCTGTGTCTCTGTAAGCTGCTACTCCAAACCCAGGTGCTGCTACACTGACTAGCTCATGGATCACAATCAGCCCCCTCGTTCAACCTAGGAACATCCCTGTCAGTCTCTTCTGTCTCCCTAGGGCTCAGTCTGATCCCATTTTAGTCATAACACTGGCTACAGCTGCCTCTGGCGCCGCACTGGAATTGGATGGTCTGATGACTAGTGCGAATGGTCGATAAATGTCCGTGCAAAGTGCACACAAGACAATGAAATGGACAACCCTGGATGTAATTTTGTGGCAGGGGCATATGGTTGGTTTTCCAAATTTGCCAATAGATTAGGAAAAGATGCTAACAAGATACAAAAACACTTCACCAGGTCTCTTTGTCATAATGGTCTAATGCCCTTCAAATAGGGAGGATGAGCTTTTTGTGCACCAGGCATCGACACCAATGGGTTAACTAATGATGGCATTAGAGTGTGTGTTGGTGTGTGAATGACTGTGCCGATGTGCACATGTGGCTTTGTGCATTAGTGTCTGTGTGCTGTCATTTGTGTGTATATGTGTACATGTGCCTTTCACAGGTGATCAGTCAAGGCTATCCACTCAGCCTTTCTCTTGCAGCCCCCTCATTACAGCCCACTATCTCCTCTAAACACCTGCAGCCCCACAGCCCACCTTCAGCTCCCGGGCCCACACGTTGCCTCTTTTTTGTCCCAGTGTAGAAAGAGCCTGCCCATCACATCAATCTACTGCACTGTTTATATTTATGTACAAGAGAGAGGCTAAAAAAGGCCCCTCTTACTGTGGGCTTTATTGACTAAGCATTAAGCGGACATTATCAGGCGATAGCCTCGTTATTTATGAGGCGGTGATAAAGCCTGCAGGACTGAGTTATGTGAGAACCAGGAGCAGGATGAAAGCTGCTCATACAGAAGCACAGATACCCGACACTTGCCTCTCTCAGTCTGGGTAGAGAGGCACTGCAAATGCGCCAAACAGAGCTGAAACTCTCAGGGATTTATGGGTGGTAAATTTATGCTCTCCATAGGTCAAACGAGGGGCTGTTTATCTGAGTTTCATTGTCACTGTCCTCGTGGCACTGCGCCGCAGGTACTGAAATTTTCATATTTGCTTTAGGCATGTAGCCAAACAAGAAATGGGAGGGAAAGGGAGGGCAGGGGGGGACCTCTAGGTGCAATATTCCACTGACCTTCTGAACTTAGCTTTAATTTTTCACCTTTGAGATGTTGTCATAAATTATGCATGACAGAACATACTCCTCGGTGACTGTGCATGCCAAATGTGTGTGTATTTTAGTGTTGCATGCGGTAACCTTGCACATGAGGTCTGTGGCTGTCTTTGGAGTTCTGTGCAAAGGTTGTAGATCTGTTGTTGACATTTTGTGGCTAAATACCGTTCCACTTTTATTTTTGTGTTAAGAAGTGCATTTGTGGTACAAAACCAGTCTAAAGTGACTTTGTATCTTGCCACATTTGTATCTCCTCCTGCTCACAACTGAGGTACACGTCCTCTCTCTCCTGGCTTACATAAATCTCTACCATGCAATGACACCAAAAAAATTTGACATACATATTATTGTCACCTCTGTATACTGTACATAGCACCATCTTACCCAGCCAAAGCCATCTTTCTCCTCAATAAACCAGGTCAACAAACAAAAAGCAATTACGTTGGGCAGCTGCCGCCTGGGAGTGGGTAATTACAGTGCGGTGTGGACAGCTTCATTCTAAACAGGTACTAAAAGCATCATTAATCATCCTCCCTCTGACGCCTCACACTGGTCATGTGACACAGGCTGCCGAGGAGCTGGGGAGGGGGATCCACCTTAGGGGGGAAGGAGCAAGACCCGATTGGCTCCTTCCAGAAGTCCTTTTAGAGGTCAGCCAGTCAGCAGAGATGACCTGCCAATGACCTTGTATCACTTGACCCCTGAGGGCCCAAGGGTCACTCTCTCATATCAGTTGGAGAGCAGGCAGCAGAGGGGCAGAATGGAAGACGAATGACACAGAGAGGGAAGAGGAAGAGAAGAATGGTGTGAGGGTAGAGGGAAGGCACACAGAAGGTTTGTGCAGAGAAGCACTGGGAGGGGTGAAGATGAAAAATAAAACAGTGGGCGTGAGGTTTGATTGAGCACCTGGTCTTTCCCTTTTGCATAAAATGTCTGATGAAAAAATATGTTTTTACAGCACCAAGGCCAGCCCTGATGGCCGCTGCAAACCTAGACCCCTTTCCTTTCACTCTCTCTTTTTGAGTTCCCTTTCTTCTCCCTTTCCTTGTCCATTGTCAAGCTGTCCTCAGGTTAGCCGAAAACATCATCCAAATCTAATTAGTGAGATGCAAAAACATCTGTATGTTTGTTTCCCTAATGCTCATTAGTCATTAGCGTAAGCAACAAAATGACAAGAGACTGCAATATGCGGACACAAATTTGCAAGTCAATTTAATAATGCACATTTTGTTGCCTCCACACGTAGCCTATCATGTTTTCTTTTCTTTCTTCTTCTTATTTTTTTGGGGGGGAGGGGGGGGGGAGCTGCCTGAAAATCAATCCCGTCCCCTGTGAAATACAGCCAAGATGGCGTCTGGCAGAGTAAAAGTTCATGAACTGTTCACTCGCCGAGCACAAACTGCCACGGATGGCTGATTGACAGATGAAACACAAAGACACATCTGAAAGACAGAGCGCCAGCGTCCTCAAACCGGTACCCATCCCCTTCTCCTCTGTCTTCCCTCCACCTCACCCCTTCAGCCCCACCCCTTCAGCCAAGCTCCTCTTCTCCTCTCTCTCCATATGTCTATGAATCTGTCACTATGGCAACCTCACCCCAAGGGCAGAAGAGGAGGGTGGGGTGGGGGGTTACTTTCGCTCAGACAAATAAGCATGGCAGGGCTCATTTATGATGGTTTGTTTAGGGATTATAATACACTGATGAGAGGTCAAAATGTGTCTTCTCGCATGCACAAGTAAAAGTGTATGCTTGTGTGTGTTTGAGCTAATGGTGTGCAGCATATTGATGAACATATGTGGTAAAGCTGCACTGTAAATATTTTGGAATGGATGAAAAGGGCACAAAATATTTATTTAAGTGCAAAATAATATTGTCATTTTCATGAACGATCTCAAGAACTTACGTTTAGTGATCTTTTTAAATAAATATTAAATGCTACTTTTCTATAGAAGGCAAACAAAAGAGAGCACGGGTAGCATACTGCCACAGGACCAGCACCTTTAAATCAATGCATTATATCGGTGGCATCATTAGCAGAACTGGTCCCATGCTGTAGCTGATGTCTTAGATGCAATATCAGCAATATCTGCGGCGACTTATTACATTGTTTCCCCCCTTTTTCCCTCCATTTTATGCTTGTCTGCAACTTTTCAAAGGGCAATCCAAACTAGTGAGCAGACAGAGCTGCACTGGAGAGGTCATGTAGACACAATCAGATATGTAGCTTGATTTTCCTGATGATGTCACACAGGGGTACTAAGTATACCGGCCAGGATGCTGCCCTGCACTGCTTCGACACACAGCAGCGCATGTCTCGGGAAATTGGGGGGACTTTCCTATGCAAGCCACTTGTAACCTTGACACAGTTTCACCTCTGCGTGTACCCTCCTTCTCGCTCTTTTTGCCCCTCTCCACCCATCCTCATGATACCTTACAGTGACTCAAAGGCCACCCCTCCCCCTACTTCAAGAGCACATTTCCCATTGCAGCCAGAAGTGCTGAGTGCTGCTGTTTGCTTTGTACACAGAAATTCGCTGAGGCTGTAAGCTGTCCCCAAACATCTGCTCCCTGGAGTGGAGCAAGAGAGGAGAGGCAAGGACTGGACTGGTGTGCATGTTGTTCAGCGTCGCTCTGTCAGAATGTGTTATGTATGGATTTGTATGCGCGCGTGTGTACGCATGCGAGTGAACAATTATTCAAATAGGTGCTTTGTATCTTTTTTGAGCGCATTATTAGCAGCACCTAGGAAACCAAACACATATTTGTGTAATTGTACACAGAACATCCAAACATGCATTGGCACGCGCTCGTGCACAAACAGGTGCGCTTCATTTCTACTTTTCTTGATGTACAAATTGTTTGGTAGTCAAATATGTGAATAACGCCGATCAAAAAGACTAATAGTGCATGAAAGTCTTTGCAAATAAAGAAAAACAGTAAAATCAGACAAGCAGAAAAAAAAACTAAAGGGAGGAGAGCATTCAAATGGCCTATAATTAAAACAACAACCAAGCTATCTGTTCTGTAAGTGCTTCACATAAAGTTAGAAAAAGCTTAACGTGATCAATTGATTTTATTCCCCCGAGCTTGGTGAAAATATTACATGCATATTATGCATTAAGTTAATTTCAGGTTAACTTAGCATTAATTAGTGCAAGCTCAGAAAGAACCCACTTATATATGTTCATTTTAAAAAAGTAGTGTAAGGTATTCTGTAAGGCACACATTGCTCATGCCTCAGTGTTCCTCGGGAGGATTGTAACAGCTGCCCACATCAGCCAGCTTACAATAGAGAAGAGAAGAAATGAGAGACTGCCAATAGCCTCATTCATTATACACTAATACATCAGTGGATTTGCTTTAATATCTCAGTTGTGTGTTTTCTGTTCAGGAATACTTTAACAAAACAAGTGGAACTATTCATTAAACAAATGATTATACTTATTTTAAATATAAATAGCTTTCTTGCTGAATTAATGAGAAGAATAAAACTGATTTTAGATTGATTTTCATCATGAGAAATAACCACTGTATATAAAGAGGAAAAAAATGAAGGTGAGGAAAGCTTGCTCCAAGATGATGATGATGCTGGTGCTACCTGTGGCAGCAATATATCTGGATTTGAGTAATTTTGGCTTTAACTTTCTTCCCACTTGCCACGTGTTTACGTGTGTCTAAGCACAGCACAGCTGTCAGTCTTCCGAACCAACCGTACATCTTCAGGAAGGAATTACAGGAGAGTACAAATTCATCAGAGCAGTCACGCTCAAATGCTTTCGAACTAAATGTCAGGTCTGAACAAACAATGCAGTTCTGCTTTCATCAATTGAGACGCAAACACAGAAGCTGCCACACAATGAAATGAAGGTGATAGTTCAAACAAAATAAATCAGCCCTTTTTTCTACATTTACCTCTTCTTTCTAATTTACATTAGGTTTTTCCCTCTTTTCTTTTCCCTTTTCTTATTACTGAGCCCGCTGTGTGTTTTAGGTGTATCTATTATGCAGAAGAACATGCGATTAAGTAAGTTTGGATTTAAAAAAAAAAAAAAAGTCAGCATGCACACCTGCTGCAAGGGTCTGCTGTGCACATTACAACCTGCTACATGGAGCCCTGTCACTACATGATAAGAGTTCCTAAAAAGGTCAACATAAACAACACATTGCTGTAATAACAGTGGACATTTTTATAGTTGCTGGCTTTAAACTGACATGATTCCAACATCGCTGTGCCCATCATTATCCCTGTGACCTTCACATGCGCGCACTTTGCATTAACGAGACAAACACATTTGATGGTTTTGTTAAACATTCCAATTTGTGCTATTTTGTTTAGAGAAAGGCAGCCTTAATGGTGTGTGTTTTGTTTAAATGCAAATTCTAGATAAATTGGGCTCAACATATTTTGGCCCTGCTTACATGTAAAATCATTCATATCAATTCCGAAAAAAGAAAAGAAAAAGAAAAAAAAAGAAAACTTTTAAATGTTTGTAAAGTTGGCCCCTCTTCTTTAACTTTAAACTTCTTTTCTTTTCTGGCTTTCACTAATGAGATGCACATTAAAAACATATTGTTTGGGGGTTGGAGAAAAATAGGTGTGTGTAGGGGTTTTTTTTGTAATTCTTCAAGCAAATATGCATAAAATATATAAACTGCAAACTTCTAATGAATAGTTGTTCCAAATATTGTTTATGCTGGCTCTGACATGGAATCATATTAACTGTTGAGCATGCTCAAGTAACTCTAATATTTCAACTTTGCTATTAAAAATAGGTCTGTAGTTTATATCCAAAAACTTATTGGGTGAAAAGACTCTTTCATCCGGTTTATAAACTGAGCCAGTAGCATATTTTTTTGGCTTATTAAAATAAGAGACGGGGCAAAAATTAGGTTACCTCTAGGTGTAGGAGAAAAAAAAATCCATTATCTGGCCTGGTATGGAATTATAATATGAACAATTATCATATGGCCTACTCGCCCTTCTATTCAGCTCGATGAAATATTGTTGTGTGGACACACACACCTCACACCAGAACAAAAGCATTTGGAGTTGCTTGTTGAAAAAAAAAGAAGAGAAAACGAAAGAAAGGAAGAGAAAAGCTCAGACTTCGAGGTCACCCAAATTAATGGTGCATCTTGCTCTCTCTGAGCCGCTGACCGGGTCATCGTTGTTCCGAGGCAAGGCAAAGGTCAGGAGGTGAGAGGTGAACTCTGGTGTAACTGCATATATTAGCTTGGCCTTGCAGCCTCCATGTCTACTCTTGTGCCCTACAAAGGCGCAATTGTATTACTCTAAATGAGTATTACCAGTAGCATTTTACTTACATGACAAATTCAAACGAGAACGCTTGTCAGAGGTTTGAAACCGACCCAATTTCTTCCTCCTCCTCTTCTTCTTCATCTTTTTTTATCCTAGCACTTTATTTCTAATCTCCAACACTCAAGTTTAATTCCTTTGTTATGATTAATATCCGTTTTGGATCCAGTAACCTTCATATCCAGTGCAAACATGCTAATTGAAAGCTAAACAAAAATATTCCCTTACACAAAATTAATGTGCCTGATGGCCCATATCTTGATATTAAAGTAGACATTAACATGATAGAAACGCAGTGTGATACCGGAAACATAACAGTGTTTAAGGGCCGTGTTTACCATCATTTACTTTATATGAGATGAGATGTGAATCTGGAAGGAATATTTAGCTGCTCGAACTGCTGGGGCCACACAGTTTATTGGTTGATCTGCAAAACAGCACAGGCACCGTTTTATTGTCTCTTCTCCCGCATGAGTCTTTCAGCTAAATTATCATTTTCTGATGCATATATAGAAGCAATAAAAGACGCAACAGCTCCCGATCGTGACGTTTCTACATTCCATTAACATGCAGTTACACATGCATGCAAATGCTCCCATATTTGTGCCTCAAATGGATGGATCACCACGGATCAATACTCCAATACGAGCCCGTCAATAAATCTCTCCATCAATCATGGCATTTTAATCGTTCCGTGAATAAAGGAAACAGTGGGAGTGGATAAAACACACGACACGAAGGCAGGATTCAACGCGAAGCTAAATTAGCTTGATAAATGTTTGGTAACATAACGCGTGGGCTCTGCCTACAACAGGTGTATCTCCCCCTGTCCTCAAATGTGAGCCGTCAGAAGCAAACAGCTTAAACAGAAACAATTCCACATAATTGTGGACTTTAATTTGTCTGAGACGGCAGCTAGTTCATTTGATGGGATAATGTGAATAAATGCTGTAAAAATATCAAAATAAATAATAATCATAAATAGATCTTCAATAAATAGAAATAATACATTTTAAATAGAAACTGGGAAGCATGAGTTAAATAAATGTGTTCAGGTTTGCCGAATAAATTGTCCAAAAAAAGAAAAAAAAAGAAAAGAAAAAAAAAGAAACACAAAACACACAAAAAGAAAATACGCAAATGGACTTCCACAGTTTCTATGGGCAATTAATATGAGTTTGTATCTTCGTTTACATTGTGTAGATAGGAGCGCAATGGGATGAGTTGAATTTTAATATTCAAATCAGAGCACCAGTCTGAAGCCGGAGAGAATGACAAATCGTCTCGGCCCGTTCTTGCATGAAGAAACTTGCCTTTGCGCTTCTTGCGTTAAGCATCCATCGTTGTAAGCAAATAAAGGTGAAGCCTGATTGAAAACGATGCAAACGCCAATCAAAACATTTGCAGGCTTGCCGTGTAACGCACGATGCAGTTCAGGAGTTCAGGGGCAGGTGTTTGTTTGTTTGTTTTGATTTTTTTTTTTTGTTCTTTTATTTCTTGGCTAGGTCGGTCCGTGGAAGGGGCAGGTGTCCAAAGTGTCGGCGTGTGAGTGCGGAGCCGCGGGCCTTGGGTCGGAGAGTAGCCCGTCTCTCTGTAATTTCTTCTCCTTCATGCGTCTGTTCTGAAACCAAACTTTCACCTGGGTCTCGCTAAGCTGCAGGGCGCCGGCGACCTCCACCCGCCTGGCCCGCGTCAGGTACTTGTTGAAGTGGAACTCCTTCTCCAGCTCGGTCAGCTGCTTGGTGCTGTAACTGATCCTCGGGGCTCCGTTCATCGTGGGATGGCCGTCCGCGCAGATGCTGCGATTTCCAGCCTCCACCACACCGAGGCCCGAGTCAACAATACTGAACCCACAGGTCATGCGCGTCCTGACTGGGGAGAGAGAGGACATGAAAACCTTCTTTAGCAAGATCAATGAGGCTACTAACAAAAGAAGCACAAAACCTTTCTGAATTAAATTATCCACGCCCATATCCTCGATTTAAGCTGAACCCCAAAGCTGAAAAAGTGAAAAGTTCAGTTTGTTCGGCTATAGGTGAAGTCATAACTTTCTGTTTCCAGAAAAAAATAAATTCAGTGTTTACTGTGGAAATAAATGATATGCAGTCCAATCTCAGTGATAATGGAGAATAAATAAATAATCGTTATTTTTTTTTTTTACTTAAAGAGTAGTTCAGTATTGAAGCATTCACTGGGGATAAAATGATATAAAACTCATTTACAGGAATTGGCTCTGTGCCAGTCTAATGATTTAAAGTGCCCCCTGTATAATAAAGATGTATTCATCAGAGGTATCAGCTTTACCAAAAAGCCTATAGGCAGGGTGCAAAATCCTGAGCTGCTGTAAAGCAGAGAGGCTTGAAATTTTGTGCTATCTGCATGGGACATAACAACACAAAGACCTGTGCAGCACATTGCAGTCCACAAGCTCACAGCTTGGAAATCTATCAGATTTAAAGTGAAACTTCTGAGTGTGAGAGTTTGGATGTTTTGCAGTATTACTGGGCAGTATTATATTTTAAAAGTGTGTTCATCAAAACATTCAGCGAGTTCATTAAAAACCGTATAGAAAATAATATATGCCATATATTCTGATATAAAGCAGTCAGATGTTTGGCGATTCAACACAACTTTGTAGCATTTACAGTCCATTAACTGTATTCATCAGAATCATTAATTATTTGCCTTTGGGTCTTTCTGTGTCAATGACAGTTTAACAGTTTACAAATCCTTTCGAACGCTGCATTAATGACAAATGTCTCCATTTTTGTCCTCTGAGGTTTCTGGGTTACACATTAAAGTATCATCTGTGCTACTTATGTGCAATGAATGACAGGAAGTGCAGCTATATCTGGATTTTTCATTGCTGACATTGTGGGTAGTCGTCAGTGTGTCTTTGCCTCTGAGAAAATGGGCTGCTGCTTCTGCATAATGGAGTCAGTGTGCCAGGTGTAGAGCAATGCCTCCCACCACAATTCATAGAGAGGAAGGTTAACAGGCCTCCAGCCACTTGGAAAAGCATAGCAGATGGAAAGGTCAGTTATAGGATAAATGTCAACATCTGTGTTTTAAGAAAATGAATGCGAAGGTGACCAAGCCTGAGAATTTGAGGCCAGTGAATATGAAGAACCAATGCAGAGAAACTGTACGTAATTAAGAACTTTAGCTTTGTGGAGTGCAAATCACATGCACATTCTGATTAATGGCTCCAAAGATAATAGAATTGATGCCGGCCAGAAGGCATAAAAGAATCAAACTAAATATTTGAGGAATGACTTGCATGCTTAAAAATAGCCAGCCAGCAAAGGGAATGGAAGGCCTTCCAAGCCAAGGAGAGGGAAGAAGAAAAGGGATAGATCAATACACATTGCCTCAGTCATCTGGGCATCCAGCCCACAGTAATTCAGGTGCTGTCAAAGCATAATTGAAGAATGACGCACTGGGAGTATATACACTGAGCCAGGAGATCAGGTTACAGCAGGTCTATGGAGGCCTTTCAACATGGAAGAATACGCAAGACTTTTTTTTTTTTTTTGGTGCCAAAACCAATACAACCTCCAGAGGAAAGCATACTTTCACTAATGACTCTTTTACAAGTTACACAGTAGTCCTAATGAGTTACTCCTACAGATGATCTCCTTCAGAGAGATACAGAAAGAGGTTACAGAGATACAAACAATACTGGCAGGAAATGTCTTTTTGCGTGGGTGGGTGTGAGCAAATGGTTTTCTCAAGCACATGGATTTGGATCATGTGAGTGTGTCTCTAATGTGTTTGATGGATAAAATGACTTTGAGATCAATCAGCAGTGTGGCTGTCACCTTCTACCTTCCTCGCTTTGGCAATATATCTAGTCTAAAGAACATGAACTGTAGGTTTTTCTATTTGTTTGTTTTTGTTTGTTGGTTTGTTTGTTTCTTACACCATTTCATTTTTTATAATAAATCAGCTGTGTTTATGCCACATTTCTATTTCTGTCACAGCGGCATCTTTAAAAGAATCTGCAAATGCAGATCAGTAGCTAAGCCACTAATGTAACCAAGGATTTTTTTACTGTATTTTTTAAAAATGTAGTTGTTATTTCATTAGTTTGAGCTTGACCCATTGCCACATAGTTTTTTATTCTGCGACCGTCCGGTAGACTAATCTGAATATTGAGCAAACAGTTGGGTTCTACAGATTTTATGTTTGTTGAGTCACAAAATGATCAAAATTAAAATCAAATGTGATGTCTCTCCTTTTTTGAGAGCATACAAAGGTAGCAGAAAGATTATGACATTATTTTATGCTCAGATTGTTTGTTGCATCCCTTAAAAGAGAAGCTGGGGCCTTCTACCACAAATAGTTTTTTTTTGTTTGTTTCAGATTTGGTCACTGGATATTTGGGTCAGCAGCATTCTTACTGCAGACACAGACTATTAAAAAGAAAAGAAAAAAAACAATACTGGACCACCGCTGTTGTAAATCTTCCTCCATGTAAAATTTATGAAACCCAGCCCAAGTACAGTGGCCAGTCAATCAAGTGACATTATTGATCAAATGAAGGATCTACATAAGATACTATAACTCACATAAAATTGAGGATTGATGGGCATTTTTCACATTAGTATGCTCCTGGTATTTTTTTTTAAAGTCTGGGATATGTATTCTTCTGTGGGCTCTCTGCCCAGAACTCATCAGTCAGTGAAATGATGATCTGTGACAGCAATTATGTTAAAAAGGTGGACACATGTAAAGGTGCTGCAAACTGAAATCAATACACAAGGGCTTTCATTACAAACAGACAACTAATCAATACTCAGGGAGCACTTCAGCTTACAGGAGTAAGTTTTACTCAACTTCCTGTGAGCCTCGACAGGCAGTGGTCTGTTGCATTATTCAAAGTCTGCTGGTTAGTAAGGGCAAGGGTAAATAATTGATTGTTTTCTGGGTTGAATATACACTGAGGCTAAACAGGCTTCTCACTGTACTTCACCTTCTCCCTCTGTGCACAGTCTAAATCCGGCTTGCAACAGTAGGTGGAGCAAAAAAATGTTAAATAACCTAACAGACATATTAACATGAAACCGTTAAGAAAATTGTAAGCGACTCCTCATGAGCATATTCAAATGTGGCGTCGAGTAAGAACAGCTATAGCTGCCTTCGAAGCGTTTTGATTTGCTTTTTAAGGTGGGAGCATTTATCTTTGAAATTCATCTTTTGTTTGTTGGTGACGGAGGAAATCGTTCACTGTGACGCATCACACACGTCAGCTTTCCCCCCCTTTTTTTCTTTTCCTGCTCGAATAGAAAACTTCGATCAAACTTTCTCAACTATAAAGGGAAGTTATTTAAAAGCTAACAACCGAACAAAATAAATTCACAAATTATCCCAAATTAAATTCGCGGTTATTTCATCCCTCCCTCTCTCGCTCAGTGTCCCTGAACACACACACAAAAAACTTACCCGCCCGGTGCTGACTCCTCTTTACTCTCATCCACTCAAAAGTTTTACTCCTTTCATCCGTATCAGCTCCTTTACAGTCCGGGCTCGTGGAGCTTCCCACGGCGACGTGAATCTCGGGGATATTGTGAGGGTAAATTTGAATTTCCTCCGTAAGTGACCCAAAGCGCTGTGGCTTCTCTTTATCTGACGCGCAGTATCCACGTCCTGGAGAGCCCTGCCCCTGCGCCCTGCACCGCCAGGGGACACGGGATGAGTGGGGGCAGGCCAGTGTCGAGAATCCCTCCAGAGTCTCAAACCCTGGAGGAGGAGGGCTGTCCGAAGAGGTGCACAAAGTCAGACGCGGAGAATAAAATCCCGAGGCAACTTCCACCTCCACTTTCCCCTCCTCATCACGACCACCGAGTTCAGGATAAGACCTGCTGCCCAGGTCCTGGTTTATGACCTCTTTTGCTCGGCAGCAGCCCGTTAACAGAGGGCTATTCTCCCCTTCGGCCGTTAACTCTTGATAGGAAGTCATTATCACCTTTCCCCTGCATAATCATTGGACGGGCTTGCACTTCATGCCCGGCCTCTCATGCATGGTCAGGCGGCTGGACGACCGTGGGGACATTCCTCAGAGGAGAAACAGCAGTCCCTGATTGATGGAGATGACGTGCCCTCCCCTTCTCGGCCAATAGCTGGACATCTCTGTCATCAGGCTGGACAAAACTGATTAAGCCGAGCAAGCAAGTTGCGAGACTCGCTTAAGGTCAACATTTTTAATGGTGTCCGAGCACAACAAGCAGGCCCACAGAACAAAACTACAAACATCCTTAGAAAGCAGCAGGAAAGTCAATCATCATCACACTGAGGGCCTCTGTGGGCCTCTCACCTTCAGACAGGTAGGACACGACGCCAAAAAACACAGTTTTTGTCCATTTAGACAAAGTCATATTCTTCCTCACTGGTTATTTTTCAAGATAACAATAAAAAACTTTTTGTCCAAAGTCGAATTAGCATAATATAAGTCTACACTGATGTAGTTAATGGATTATGTAAATTTTTCAAGGCTTCTTAAAAAACCCAGGGCCCTCTTTAGCAAAGGGCTTAGGTCATGTGAAAGACACACTTGACGGGTTCAGAGGTCGTGACAGCTGGTATTTAGAAGTTCAGTGGCAGCAGATTTGTAATTAGTCTCGAACAAATACAAAAAATGGCTCCGCGTGAAGATCAAGAAGCTGTAAGTGGGAGAGAGGACGTGTTCAGCTCAAGTTTGACGTGCTCCTCAGCTGGGTTAGCAGCTTATTTTACGACTGTACTTTTCTCGTGTTTAACCGGAAATGAACTGCTGTGGGACAATTTTCGCGCATGTGTAAACAGGGTTACATGGCTGAAAGTTGAAAGAGTGACAGAAAATATATTTATATATTAAGAAGCGCAAGAAGCTGCTGGGTCTGCACTGCCCTAAAAGACATTTGGTGCAAAAGCAGATCTACAGGCACACAGCTACAGCAGCTCAGTATTTTTCACTCACAGATCAAGGAGCTCCACAGTGCAGCTGTTTGGGGTTTTTTTGTTTTCATTTATATATTTATTTATGTATTTATTTCTG
Organism: Pelmatolapia mariae; assembly: GCF_036321145.2. Taxonomy (NCBI): domain Eukaryota; kingdom Metazoa; phylum Chordata; class Actinopteri; order Cichliformes; family Cichlidae; genus Pelmatolapia; species Pelmatolapia mariae. Next base: position 25,926,431 of record NC_086244.1, read on the forward strand.
GTGACCTACTTTCAAATTCACGCATCACTGTGACGCTCAGCTTGGCCGCATACATTTAAAACCATGGGAATTAATAGAGCTGATAATGCCCTGATGCGCCAGTGCTAACTTCTAATATTCATTTGAAAACCACATTTATTTTCGCTTTCACTTTGATCCCACTTCACAGCTTCTATATATCCAATATTTTGCGAGGGTATAAAAAAAGAATGACAAAAATTAAATAGCTAGCTTGTTATTTTTAAGTTTCAACGATCATGTGATTGGCACTTTTATTTATTATCTCTGTAAAAAAAATGCTGTGATCCTGCAAATAAGTTGAAGACGTGTAAAGTTATTTAATAATTTTAACACCTGTATTTTTGTTTCCCACGGACTCTTAGTTTAATTAGTTTAAAAAAAAACCTATTAATTAGTAAATTTAATTTTTATATATGCATTTTATTACTACTTAAATATAGCAACTTCACGGTTATATTACCTTTTTATTATTATCATCGCTAGTGGTAGTAGTAGCAGCATAACTGTTATTAACATTATTAATATTAGTATTATGTGCTATCTAACAGGTAACATTTAATTAAAACCCTAACCTATAAAATATCTGCCTCCGTTCTTATCGCGTTATTTTAACTATATTTCCTATGTCTTTTAAGTCTGCAGTAATTACAAAATAATTCAGCGTAATGAACAACTTCTAACTGCATTCTTACAACACAGAAATATGGTCCCAGCTGTGGGAGTTAATGGGATTCTACAGGCAGCGATGTGCTGAATGACTGAGTGCAATATATCCCTTCTCTCCATGCATTTGCATGGTGCACTGATCCATCTTCATGTCAGCTCGGAGGTTACTCAGGGTTCACGCGCTAGCTTGTTTCTCTCCTCCACACTCTAAATAAATCTCTGCAGCTTTCTGTTTACCGCCTGAATATAAATTTGTTTGCAGTCGATCGAAGACCTGTGCGGAGGTATTAGAAATTGTATTTCTGTAATGGCTTTCAGCAGAGGGAGGCGGGGGACGGGAAAGGGTTGCAGAGAGGGGAAAAGAAGAGGAAGAGGGAAAAAAAAAAAAAAAACAGGTGCGGGCAATCTCGGTTTTTACATTTGCAAATGATTTTTTTTCCTTCCCTTTTTTTTTGCTGCAGCCACAGACTATTGCAGCCTTTGGATGCATTCAAATTGCATTCAAAATCAAGTAACCTTTTTTTTTTTTAATCTCATAGAACAACAACAACAACAACCCATGTTTTATTCCTAGAAGTGCCATATGTTTGATTAGCATATATGAGGTGTTGTTCCACATCACTGCCCGGTGGAACAGAAGTTGCATGATTTTGTTTAGCTCAGACTCCTTCCTCTGGACAGCTTGTGTCCCCTTAACCACAAATTTTGCACAAGATTTAGAAAGAGTATAATCTCTCTGTTTAAATGAAATGGATCCTGCAAATACAATTCTGAATTTTAATCCCCCTCAAACCAAACTCTGCAGTCTTACACACATACCAGGAATGGGAATATTCTGCCCATAAACACCTGAAATACCCTCTTAAAACTGAGTGCAGACATTTTTTTCCTTTTCATCATTATCCCCGTAGTCTCTATTGTTTTGACTGGAGGTGAGGTAAACATGGCAGCACTTAGGTGGCTGTGTCAGGAGCCAGGAGGAGGTGGGGGGAGAATATTGACTGATGTTAATTTGTTTTGCGTCCATGTTCTGATGTGTGTCAATAGGCAGTCAAGGCCCTGGGATCAGTGCGGCCATGCTCAGATTACCTCCTTGGTTTTGAAGTGAACTCTCATCCTGCTGCTGCTGACATAATGCTGCGACCGCGGTTGACACCAGACCCTTGTGTAGCCCTGCAACACTGTCAAGTCTCATTATGTGTCAGCTCTTGACCCTCACAAGGCTGAGAATTAACCAGCGCTGACAGACGACTGCCACCACCAGCCAGATGGGTCACTGCTGTTAATGCAGTTCCAAGATGGGAAGATGACAGCTATCTATGCCATGTTTATGGTGGGAAGGCTCATCAGGCATCATGATAGAGCTGTAATATGGCAGAGGGACAAAGAGAAATAATTCAAGGTACAGAGAAAGGACTGAAGAAGAAGCACACACAGAAAGTGTGGCACACTGACCAGTTGAAAGATGGCTATCTGAGTGATTGATGGAGCCTGTCAGCTTTTTTTCCCCCCAAATATTGACATTTTTGAAAAATCCTTAGGTCAGAAGTAAGGTTTATCTTAGCGTATACCCAGACCACACACACAATCCAGGGAATACCAGCTGAAAACAAAATAACCCATCCGCTCAGTGTGAAATTCTAATAATTGTTCTTGCTTCATTGTTGAATAGCAGAAATCTGTCTCGGCACATGAGCCATAATCATAAATCCAGTGCAACTACTGTGCAAATGGCCAGGGACATTACAGATAACTGCATTCTGCACAGGCTCAACAGTGTGACAATGAAGCAATACCTTACTAATACCAGGACTTTTCAACTATAGCCTGTAGTATGTGCTGCAGCGCTTCACAGCTTCAGTGAGCCAGGAGGCTTCGAGTCGGCAGAATCCCAAACATCATGACAACAAGCCATCAGTCATCTTCCCCCCAAGCTGCTGTGCACACTTGTGTGTTTCCGGAGTTCTTACTGTGGGAAATGAGCAGGGTTAAACATGAAACAGGAGGAAATGTTCATCATTGCAGCACACTCTGTAATATTCTCCCTCATACAGCATTGTTTTAGCTGCAGGGAAAGAGGAGTTGCTTTTATTTATTTATTTATTTTTTACTTAAACATCCCCTGCTTGTTCACAGCACAAATCAGTAGTCTACTGTGCATGCTAAGCATGGTTAATAGCAAAATGTTGATAGAACAGCGATGCCATATTAATAAAACACTAATCCTCTGTTTAAGTTAAAGATAGATTATTCTTTTAGTCTTAAGTAGGAAAATGTCAGCAATGGAAAAAACGTAAAGGTTTGAAAGAATGCTGGGTTTTTAGAATATTCATATATTAGTTATATGTCTTTGTTTCTTATTAAGTAGTTTTAAAGTAGTGAAAACAATTTGTGTCGCCATGTCTGCCAGTCTGTGTCAGCTTATTCGTGCATTTAAGAAGATTTAGGTATTCAGACCTAAATCATATTTTCGTGGCTCCGGTTTTGGATTTTCATGGATCATGTTAAACAAATTTCCTTAACAGTAACCATGAAATATGTGGAAAAGTTTAATTTAAAGTTCTGTTATGAAAATTACATCAGCAACATTATTACACTGCAAAATTAATACTGCAGTGAAAATGAATGCCTGTCTTTTTGAAGTATTGAATGTTTCATTAAAGTTACTTTCTGATGGTTTCTGATGGTTTCATTGTCCCACAGTGCTCACATAAAAATAATACGTTTGCAAAACTAAACAAGCTACATGTCTACTCAATTTTCCTTATCACAATTCAGGATATAGCCATTAAATTGGTACACCCGAAAGCCACTTTATTAGGTATTCCAAGTGAAACCCAGTTGAAATAATACAAGATAAATCAAGCTGAAAAAACCTTTGGCTCAAACTGTTTTAGAGATGTGTTGACAGAGTTTTCTGGTTTTAATTATGTAAACCTGCTGTTTGTGCTGCTGTTAATAATATTTTACTGTTTACAGGACTGTGTTTTACACTATTTTAATGTATTTGCTAATGAGAGTCCAGTGAAATGGAGCTGTAAAACTTCTGGAATATCTGTTGCTATCCAGGTACTTCAGCTAAACAACCTAAAAATGAACTTTACCTTAACTCGTATATGTCCGTATTATGCATTATGTAATTGGGATATAGCAGCATAAAATCACACTGTCGACACCACCTATAGATGTAGCTTATAGGATATCTGAGAATCCGAGCCGAGTCTCTCCAATCTGAAACCCCTTTCTGTGTGTGGCAAAGGTCTAAAACATTACGTCAGTTTGCAAACTGTGTGTGCAGGCTGATAGGTAGCACTATAAAGTATTAAGGAAAATCAATTATGTTTATTTTCTTGTGCTGTTACAGATGGTCCCCTGTCTCCAGGGGAGACAAGAGACAAAACAGTGGGATTTGAAGCTTACATATAGTTCATATTTCCAGCAGCCTGATATCACTATTCTGATAACACTGCAAATCCTTTTATGTTATGAATATTAAAATGCGTTTTTATGTGAGAACAAAAAAAAAAATAGTCAATTGATTAGACCCTGATGAAGTCATTGGGTGTTGAATAAGTCTTGGATGATCAATAATGGTCAACATGTGAGATTTAGCAGGGTGACTGTTGTGATTACAAGTTCATTCAGTTACGCAGATCTCGTCTGGGGGTGAAGCGAGCTGCAGTAGGTGACTCCCTCACTGCGCTGAGTGCAGCTCACCACAGCAGAGACAGTTTCATCACCAACTTACCTTTTTATTGTCACCGATCATCCTTAACTGGGAAGCATTTAAAATGCCATTGATCTTGATAATGCTGTGCCGTAATATGACAGTAACAGTTGTATGAGATTCAGGAAGTCAAATTTCCAAGATTGATGAGTCGTAGCAGTTGAGTTATAATCCATCTACCTGAGTGATGCTCAGGCACTGTTCCACAAGAAGGAGCAGACAAATAAATAAAACCCATAAAGGTGACACAGGAAATTGATACTTAACAATCATCTTGAGCAACAAGCACCTGGAGAGACTGGTGGGCAGCACTTACTACTGTGGAGGGAGAAAGCTAAGAAGGTTAGCGGGTCATAAAAAGAACAAAACCTCCTAAAGGCCAATCATAAAAGTTCCGCGTTTTACACCAGAACTGAGCAAAGTTGTGTTTGTGACATTCACAAGTTTTTATTTTAGTGATTTACTTTAAAAATTAAAAGGAAGATTTCCCAGTTTGGTCATAAACCCTACCATTATGCTTATACAAATTATTTTATAAAAGTAGATATTAGAGTCTGACCATAAGGGTGTGAGAAAACTAGGAGAACATGCAATGCGTACCAGAAATTTTAAAGATTTTATTTAATGAAGCAGTAATTCACAGAAGCCAGTCTGTAGAACATATCCCCACCAAAGCGGAAATGACTTCTAGGACTCTGTTGGTTTTTCTCCTGCATGTAGTAGTAGTAGCAGTTTTTACCTCTCTGCTTTTTTCACCAAAACCTTTCCAATAACGTCTTTGTTGTTGAGTGGCATTTTCTTACACTTAACTGTTATTCCTGAGTCTTTTATATGTTCTTAAATATGTGTCAGTTATAACACACTTCCACATTATCGACACCGAAATCTACGAAAGACATAAATGACAAAAATAAGCCTTTTGATGATATTTCATGTCTTTAAATAGTACAGCTATCCATCTGAACTCATTTATGTAAGGAACAAAAGCAAATTCACACAAATTCCAAAGGTGTTGTTTGTTGTCCAATGAAAAGTTTTTTAACATGAATTTTATTTCTGCAGGATGGACATCGATGCATACACGCTTTTGCACAAACTTGGTTTCATGTTTATATTGTAAAGTTTTATGTCAGAATAAACAGCATGAAGAACAGTACTTTGGCACATGTATTCATGTTGTTTAAGAGACACACATACTTGTGTTGTTGTTTTCTTTTTTTTTATTATTCTTTATTCCTTACTCGAGCTCGCCTTATGATCTGAACTCATCGGTGATTGAATAAGGCCATAAATTCAGTAAATATTGAGGGTATATGCCTACTTAGAAACTGTGCCTACAGAAATATTTTCCTAAGATACTGTGTGATAATTTCAAAAGGGGATTTGAACATTTTTGTTTAATGACTTTTAAATGTAAATAATGTCCATTGTTACTACCCCTGGAGATGTTTTTTTAATCGCTATATAATGAGGAGGTTACCTTTCTTTGTGTTCTCTGATAAAGGATTGTTTACCAAAGCAAAAACCTCATAAATAAATCAGTGCTAAATAAATGGAGGTCATTGTACTGAAAAGACATCGTGCTTTTCGGTGGACACCAAGCCCAGCTTATGAAATTTTAAAGCAGGTTAGTCATTGGCATTAATTACTGATGTAAATAACCGCATGCATGGATCGTGGCCAAGGATGGGAAAACAAATTAGCAAATGAAGAATAAACTGAGGGGAAAACCTCCTAAATGGAGCTTAGAGGATTTTTAGTTACTCTCAGGCTTTAGGAATCTCTGATTTAGGCTGCAGGCCAATCAGAAAATAAACTGTTTATGGAAATATATACTAATAAGCGAAAGGGTTGACTCATAAGCATTAATTATTATCATCATCATTTATTTGCTTTGATAGAGCCCCATATAATGAATGGAATTATCACTTCTCCAATGGACAGCAGCAGCTTATGGGATGGTAAAATAAGAAGCAGCTGGCATTTGTTGATTATAGTGAAAGATACTTAAAGCAGCACATCTTTGTTAAACTTAGAGCAGTTTTGTTTTCACTGCAGCTTAAGAAAAGTCTGGATGCAGGGAGCATTTTTCAAATCTAAACCCCAAATCAGTTACACAACAGCTGCAAATTGGACAGTTGCACATCAGTCACTGTAAAGGACATAATGCAAAATTTTGAAATTAATGATGGACCGTAACCAAAGCTGGTTTCACGGTACCACGGCTGGGATCATTTGTCACTTCAAAGATCTACTTAAGGCAAAGCCCAGAATCTGGAAAAACATGTAAGGATTTTTTGGCTTTCCTGATCCTCGCCCCCTAAAAACACATGTGATCAAACGGGGCAAAGAAGTCAAGTGAGTGAAAAGGAAATAATGACTTTATGCTGCTAACTAGGAGTGACCCAGCGTGTGAACAACTGGCTAACTTAATGTTGAAATGGAAGCAGTCTGTTCGCCCTTGCACTGGGGCCCTTGGGGGAGGCTTTCTTTGACCCTTGGGGACCCCCCCTCCTCCTTGACCTCATCCACAGAATTACTGCACTTCAGTGTGTGGATCCTCCAGCTTTCAGTGGCTGGAAAAAGATCATGTAGAGGAACCAGAGGTAAAAAGTCCTATTGAACCTCAGCACCGTTAAAATCATAAATCACCCAGCATATGGAAGAATTTCAGGAATCCAGCGCTGTCTGCTTCTTCTTCCTTACACTCCCCTCCCCTCTTTCTGTCTCTTTGTAAATGAACATATTTTTTCGAGGAGAACTTTTCTTTCCATGTGTCTTTCTCTCTTTTGCCCTTTATTATATTTCTCCTAAATTACCCAGCTGTCACCACCTCTTCTCTACAGATGTGGTGTGGACGTGGCTTTATTTAGATCGAAATGTTCATAGACTTATAGGTGCTATATAACTCCCCTGACACCTACTGAGGCGTGCTGCAAATGGTGTCAAATATTTACCAAATGCCAGCTGATGAAGCAATGAATTAGGAGCAGGAAGGCATTCCATCCAGAACAACTAGGGGATCAACTTCCTTGTTACCTCCCCCATTTCATAGCTGTCAGTAGTCATCTGTGATAGCTCATTTACAGCAATACAACTCTTATACATCACATTGCATGCTTATAACTCATGCACTGTATCGACACCAGGCCTCACATTATCAAGAATAAGACAGGAATTGCTACCTTTGGAAGTTGCAATCTATCTGATAAACTCTGGAGATTCAGGAGAACATGTGACCCACTTCTGTCAAATGCGTGCATAACGCCCACCCCCCCATTGAGAGTCGTCTTTTTAAAATCAAAAATAGATGATTAAAAATAACCCTTCCATGACTCTGTTTACATTTCAGAATCCGCATGTCACAGTGACACAGTGAACGCCATTTAAAAAAGAAGTCTTCTCATTGTTCTTTAAGATAATATGTTGTCATAAGTGATTGAATGCCACTGGTCTCTGGTGCAGCCCTATGGGATGTTGGAAGGGCTTCTACGCTACACAACTAACATGCCCCCTGAGCGGGAGGCCAGCCCCAACTTGCAGCACTACAATTTGGCTATTGAAAAGGCAAAGGCTGGGAAGGAGGAGGCAAGAGATCTTGTCATGGTGCCCAATGGGTTCAGAGCTTGTGGTTGGAGTGCTGGAAAGACTGCCTTGTCTCAGTGATTAATGGTGGGGAACTCATAGGCAGAAGTGAGGGAGAGGCTTATGTGGCGGGACTGTGCAATGTGAATGCACAATACTATGGAGTTTTCAGTGAATCTAAAGCACGCCTTAATTTGATTACAGAGTCGTTCTCATTTTTTCCATTTGGGATCTAATCCAGGAATCTTTAATCATAAAAATACTGCTGGAGAAAAAAAAATGTAAGTCTAATCAGCGATGAATAGGGTAAACATTGCACAAGAGCTACAGTTTTCCCACATTCATTTATTAAGCCTGTACAGTATGTGACATCTCAATTAATCAATAGAAGTATCAAAGACTTGCCGTATCATTTAATAGTTTTAACAAAAATATAACATCATTCAAAACGAACATTAATTTGCCCATTTAACACTTACTAATATTTCACACAACCTGCTATTTAAATGAAAACAAAAATCCTAATGTAACACTTAGAAAATGACAACCACTTAGCAATTGTCTGACAACAGGAAGGCAATGGAAAACTCACTCAAAGTCTACATCATGCATGCATTAACCATGCGACAATACACCCGTAAGATTACAGAACAAAAACATATAATTATTACTTCATGTCTTGTGCATGCTGTGTGTATGTACAAAAAGCACAGCAAGTTTGAGGCCCTGCAGTCTTCAGTCACTGTGTTTGAGAAACACAAAAGATATCGCTGTAGGTTTCCTTTAATTAAGATGTGTTCATATGGTTTAATTAAAATGTTCCATGAATGCTGAAAGGGTGTGTTGAGGGAACTTCAACCCTGCTGATCAGACTCATCCTCCAGTCTTTCATAAGTAAGTGAAAGTAGATGTATCATATTGAGATTTTGATGAGCACAGGAGGAGTTGGCCATTATGGGGCCCTAGGGCCACTTTGAAATGCCAACATGGTGATGACTATCTATGCCTGTAAAGGAGGCCGATGGACCATTTGCAACAGATGGAAGTATGCAGTTCAAATGGGCCAGGTCTGATGGGTGAATATACTGACCACTATTGCTGTTACTGAAAGAGCCAAATAGGGAGGCGTGCAAGTCTGAGGAGGAGGAGGAGGAAGTTCTAACAATGTTTGCATCTGGAAAATTCAGGTGGTCTGCAAAGGAGGTTGAGCTGGAGGACAGGTTGCAGGTGGACAACTGAGATAAACTTGTCATCTTTCCATACTTCTGTTCCTTCTTGTACCTCATTCTGCGGTTTTGAAACCAGATCTTAACCTGACGATCAGTGAGCTGGAGCCCAGCAGCCATCTCCAGCCTCCTAGGACGACACAGGTAAGGGCTGAAGTGGAACTCCTTCTCCAGCTCCAGCAGCTGGTTGTTGGTAAAGGCTGTCCTCTCCCTCTTCACACTTTGCCTTCCTCTACCTGATAGACCAGCTGCCATGCCACTGCTGACTGATGATGGAGGAAGCACATAAAGAAGAGAGGGTGTTAAAAGGAAAAGCCACACATCTAACAGTTCTATCCTGAAATGTATAACCTGCACATGGAAGACTTCAAGTGCCAGGGAGGCCCGTGTTAATCCTCAGATAATCAACCTGTGACCAAGTAAGAGCCCTCAGCTCTTCCTGCGCATTCAGTCATGGTTGAGACACTATACAAGACTGGCTGTCTACTGTGTCATGTGTTCAGGGAAAGTTACCTCCCGAAGAAGCAGTCTGGGGGAAACATCTGACGCCACTACGGCTGCCTGACAGAACACATTAATCAGAGCTACACACGGAAGCAGACCTGTCAAATCCTCATCTCAGTCACTTAAAAGGTACCTTGGGACCACCACTGAAAATAACCACCATTAGGGATTCAATTTGACATGTATATGAGCAGTACCAGGCTCTGTTGATAATAATGTAACATACCAGGGTTAATGGATGCTTAATAAGACCTATAGTGAAAACTATATAACAATAATCTGCTGCACTGGAGGACTGCTTCCTTGTTATATGTTAGCATGTCGACACAGCAATGTTTAACTATTTCAAAGATTTAAAAAGAAAGAAAAAAACAGCATGATTAGAACATTAAATTTAAAAAAAAATCAAAAAGTTTTTTTTCCCCTTTTTTTTTTTAAATATATGGAGATTTTGCTCTCAAAATAAACACACTCGCCTCTATAGTCATGATGTGATAGAATTAATGAACTGATACAATCCATTTTGAGACCGTGTCAAGAGATGACAGATCGCAGAGTGCTGATTTTTTCTTTTTTTTTGTGGCTTAAAAGAAGTGTTTGTGCAGCATTTGTGCTGCGGCTTGTCTGTTTGGAACATCACTTTGCCTGCAGGACTGGAAAAACAGCCCCGTATGCTGTGAGCATGACAGTGACATTTGGTTAACTGTTCAGTAACACCAGCACTCATTCATTGACAAAGCAGAAAGAGCGCTCACATTAGAACAAAGTTCTCTTAAGTGTGATCAAGCAGATGACTTTGACCACTCCTGAAAAGTTACTTTGCTGTAGCTGTTCTGCTTCCAAGGAACGGTAACAAAGACAGTGAGTGTTTGAGTTACATATTCAGTAGAAAAAAGAAACATTTAAAAAGAGGGAAAAACGTGTGATTTTGTAAAGAGCCTAATGAAGCTTCTTGTGTCACAAATATTTTGAACACTCAGTGTTAGCTTTAAAAAGGCACAGATAATGAGCAAAACCAGTTACCAGATTGTTCAGAGCCAGTGGTCCGTGGATTCATCCAGGGAAAAATTACTTCTGAGCGGCAGATGGTGAGTAGACTGCAGCTCCTGCTCTTGATGTCCAGCTTGCCCTTGCCATGGCAGTGAACCACGGGCTCCAGTGGGCACTCAGATTGTTCATCTGGGTTCAAGCTGGAACTGACACGAGAAGAGGAGGTCATGTTTTGCTGATTAAGTTCTGCTTCTTGGCCTCCTCCTCCTCCTCCTTCATTGTATCCCGCGCTTAATTTTGGCACCTGTCCAGAGCTCATAGCAAAACTGTTGCCATGCAGCTGCAGTGGGAGGGCAAACTGTTGGGGGTCCATGGACCCAGCTCATCAAACTGTTTCAAATAAAACCAGGAGTCCCTCAACAGCAGTAAAAGGCGAGGACGTGTGTCTACCTAATATTCGATCACAATTAACCTGAATGTAAAAAGGCACGCAGGAAAGTGCACTTTGAGTAACCATTTGGAACAATTGAATAATATTTACCAGAAGGGTGCCGTGGTCACGTGTGGCAGTCCTCCAATGACGGAGCTTTGGAGTTGGAAAGTAATCCGCCGGCAACTTGGAACCCAGAGGAAGCTTCTGCCATATTTCTTCAGACATTTCTATGAGCAGCCTGCATTTCTTTACCTAGGATATTAAAAAATATATATAATGGAATATGAAAAGACGCCAAACGACTGTGTAATCAGTGTAAGAGAAAGAGGGAGATGTGTTTAAACGGAGAGAAAAACATTAGGAGAAAGGGGGGGAGACAGACAAAGCTTACACGTGCGGTGAGGAGCATTTCATTAGAAACTGGGCGCAGATTTCTTGTAATATTGTAACTCTTTTGACAGGACTCATTTTCTCGTTTTATTTTTGAAGGAACCGCCGCTCGCAGCCACACATCCTGAACTTTTTGGTGGTAGGTTTGAACAAATACGATGCGAGGATTTTTTTTTCCTCTACGCTACAATACGCGTCTGTGAGGTGGAATAAGAGATGGTTAATAACTGATTATGGATCACAGCTCATTATTCTGCTGAAGCTTTTCTAGGTGTAAAATTATTAAAAAGAAATTGCGCTCCTTGTTTGCTTGTTTGTTTGTTTGTTTTTTCCCAGTCAAACGCTATTATAAATAATGGTGCTTATTCGCGAATTTTCATTCTACTAGGGGCACTAACTGGAGTAAATCTGTTTTAAGTCTGTAAAACGAAATCATTACGCTTATTTTGGATAACTTAGTCTGAAACGTATTTAAATACCTATTATAAATCGGCGGGCTTTATAAACACACAGAGCGTGTGTTTACAACAGTGTAGCTTTGGCTTAATGGGATTCACTGGGAGTGGTCAAACAAAGACATGACAGTCATTGCCACACAAAGACAAAGGAGGCAATCGTCAAAGATTTTTTTTCTATAGGACAATTCAACGCATTTGCATTAATCAGGCATCACTGTACAGCATCGAGTCCACTGACGGTGGCTCCAGGAGGCAACACTCAAACACTATGGACATGTTTTGGAGGGGTTAAATTCCTCCTTCTGCACGAAGGCGTGAACCCAAACATGAGATGCTCAGTTAAAGGCTCTTGCGCGCCTGTTTGCAGCCACAGTGCCAAACATCCAAGACACCTGGGACTTAGCTATGAAGGCGTAAAACACCTAAATGAAATATGAATTTTTCAACTTCATTTTAAAACCCATAATAAATTTTTTTTTCTAGGAGAAGTTATTTGGGATAAAAGCTACATCAATTGTGGCCTAACTGAGTTATACTGTAGGGGGAAAAGAACTCATAAAACGTGTTTGTTTAATTCCAGCAATGCGCAATTTTATGCAAAACGGCCACATAACGAGAATAATGAATCTATCACAAAATTCTAAATAGTGCTCCCTAAAACATGTTCTAAATGAGAAGGTTTGGGAGACTATACTGAATATTCCAAGCCAGTATTAATCTTAGCTGAACCATGTTTTGGATGTAAGCTCCTTCTGGTGTTTCAGTACAAAGCTGCAAAGCTGTCGAGAAAACCCTCTTTAGATGTCTCAGAGGTGATGGATTATGCACTCAGGGTTGCATGGAAAGAGAGGAGCCTTCCTCCTTCTCCGTTTCACCCCTGCTGCCACTATCACCGATGTTTTACCTGAACCTTTAGAGTGGTGTCACATCCTGAGATTTTTTATTTTAATTTTATTTTATTAGCTGAATTTATTTTTACGTAATGAAATATTTTATATGAAATCAAGGACATGAAACAACTGCTGCCATAGCACAATGCTTACAACATTAATATAATTTCAAATTGACTGCTGTGAGGCATTAAAAATGTTTGTTGACACTAAAAACTATAGTGTTGATATTTCTTTCCCCCCCTTTTGAATTGTAGCCAGTTAAATAAAGACTGTGGAAAGGTTTAGTACTTAAATTTAAATTGGCTAAAGGTTAAATTTGTCATTTTCACTGTGAGGTAAATGTGGGCCAGCAAAACTAAATAAACTGATAAAACCCTGACATATGTTTGTATTTTCGTCTCACGCCTAAATAAATCTATTATTAGTAGTAAAAGCAGCATTAGTGTTATTATCAGCTGAATAAGGCAATGTACATCAGGACTGACTGAAAGTGGGGAAAGTAATTAAATTCGTTTTGTTTTCCTTACCTCACACCCTTGAACATACTCTCTGAATTGGAGATAGAATCTATGATATACTAGCTCAGCAAGACCATAATTTAGCTCCTCCGCGCCTCCACCACAATTCTCCGTGAACTCTGTTTGAACCGCCTCAGTGGCAATAAATCATTTTTCTCTCTCACACAAAAGCGCGCCGGTCGCTCTGGGTGTCAACCCTTTTACAATTCCTCCTTACCTTCTCCGCTCTCTTGCCTGCTGACACAAACAACCAAGGAAATTGTCTATAAACTTTTATTTTTCACAACAATAATGCAGACAGAAAAGGGTACTGGAGAATATCCGCAGCTGCGCACAAACGGTGAAATCCGGCAGATGCAACACAATTACGTTTTTCTTTTTTGTTGTCTTTCCCCATATATGGGGAAATATATATATATATATATATATATATATATATATTTCTTCCATATAAGAAAAAAAAATCTATAAATAGCTCACAAAGCACAAAGGAAGCACGGATCAGTTAATGTATTTCCAGGGGACAGAGCTCCGCAGATAAAGGGAGACTGAGAGAGAGCTGGGGAGAAGACGTTAATGGGCAGAGGATGCTGTCGGTTAAAACGGTGCATACAAATGGCGCTGTCTTGGCAGAGCAAGGAGAAGATTTATGGGCCCGGTGCCCTATATTGCTGTAAACAATGCAGAGTGAAATGAAAAGACTAGAGTTTGCAGACTGCACTTCATAAGTGAGTAAAAGACAGACAATGACAATTTCCCAAACTAGTCCCGACCTTCCTATAAGCGTGTGCATTAACATGAAGTATTAATTTGGGCCTAACTCTGATGTAAATCGTGGCCAGTCTGGAGAATAGAGACAAACCTCAGTACCGTACTGAAAAGGTGCAATTTAAAAATGCAATAATTAAAATAACATTCAAGATATTTTTGCTTGTTTTTGAGTGTTTAGGCCTATCTATCTATCTATCTATCTATCTATCTATCTATCTATCTATCTATCTATCTATCTATCTATCTATCTATCTATCTATCTATGTGTGTGAGAGAGAGAGAGTGTGAGAGTGTTCAAATAATGAAAATAATCCGTATAATAATCTGTACACTGAATGCACACTCAATTGTAAGTTAGCAGCTGATTTGTTTCTCAGGTGATCATAAACGTATATACAGAACAACCTAAAACCTGAACCGTTAACCCCTCCAGTAAGAAGATCAGGTGGCTTCGAGCTGTGGGGTAAATTTTACTGACATTGTTTGGATCCAGTTGTTACCTTAGAAGGAAGTGTGCAAAAGTTGTCCTAAGTAATCATCTTTATCCTTTGATTAACAATTTCTACCCCAATGGGGTTCTTCCAACAAGATCATTCACCCATCCACTGGGCACAAGGTCACTGAATGGTTTAGTGGGTATGAGAATGGTCTGACTCAAACTTTATCATATCAGAGCTCAAATCATCTGAAGACCTATGGGAGATTTTAGTGACCTCCACCATCATCCTCAAATCAAAAACCGGGGGGTATTAGAAAAATAGTGTCTTATCTTTCCAGCAGAGTTCCGGACAATTGAAGGATCAATGCCAAGTTGCATAGAATCTGTTCCGGCGACTAGTACCTTACTAAGACATTTTATGTTGTTTTTGTCCTTTAATTGATAAATATACATGCTTTACGCGGTATTTATTTGATTATTTATTGTATAGTTTATTTTAAAGTCCTGCATCTTAGATAACAGAGGTGATATGACCCTTCGCGTTAACATCCAATCAAATACAGTACACACAAAGTTAAACTGCAGCAGCAGCAGCTGTCAGAGTGCTCAAAGTTCTGCATGATATGCAACTGGTGGTCACACAAATACACCGGATAATCATTTTCAGAGAACAAATCAAATAAAAACCGCATCTCGCTAAACTTCTACATAATCGTGGATCTATAGTCTCAGGATCGCATATTCAGAACACTTTTGCTAATGAAAAGCGAATAACATAATCATAACTCAATCTAGTGACTGTCTGGGTCCCCTTGTGACACCTCTAACGGAAGAAAATGACTGTAATTTCGAAGGTCCTCAACGATGCAGCAAATGGGCTAATTAAATATTTCTCAGCGAGGCGTTATGATGACAGAAAGTATACTCGTAAGTTTATCCAGGCCATCATTTCCTGTGCGATGTCAACTCTACAGTGGGACACCAGTCCAAGCTGCTTCGTCGTCTCCTGCTTGAAATGTTTGCCAGCGCTGACACTAAATCATTTTTAACATTTCTGATGGCTTTTTAAAATCTAGTTTTATGTAAATTAATCAAACTCTATCTCCACCACGCATGCGCGCACACACCAGGCCGACGCATTTGCTCCCTTGAGTGAACGGATAGGAGAGAGATTTACGGATTTATGACACACCCACTGCTGGTCAATGTGAGACAGCCTCTCTATCCCTGGAAAATAGCAGCATGACCCCTGTTTCAACTCTCAGCCTTTATGCAGCTGCCATGGCTGCCGTTTAAACACACTACAGGATAACAATGCACCGGCCCCGGACCTTTTATGACAAACCAAAGTGACTGAAGAAGACACTCACCTGAGACGAGTTTGAAACAGTTTGCACTTAACCCGGCGCAGACAACAAAAGCAGGCAATCAAGCGCGCAAGCGTCAGAACAGAGGCGCTTCCGTGTTTCGTATTTGGTTTTGTTTAAACATTTCGATTGGTGTTTGTGTGCAAAGTTCTTCTTTTTTTCATACATATATCTTCACAGAGAAAGTCCTCGCCCGAGGTGCTCGTAAATCACATGCAGCCTGCAGCAGCGCAATGTGAGCTGAAATTCATGTGTGATTCAACAGTCTCAAGTCAGAGACGAAACCAGTTAGCTGAGTAAAGACTGAGGAATTTATACACTCAACTTCAAACACACAAAATGCACCAGATCCCTGAAAGGCGGTGAGTTTAAGAATAACTCATCTCAAATTAATTCTTCAGATTCAGCCCGGGGGGCGGGGGGCAAAATAAAAGTAAAAATGATCTACCATGACCTAAAAAGCTGAATGGAGTGAAACCAAAAATACTTCATTCTAAACTTAAAGAGTTAAACTGCTATCAATTTGTGCAGATCTTGTCACAGGTAAGGCCGTATCACTTTGAAGTTTATAGAAAATTATTTACTGAGTTACGCTCTTTCTTAGATCACGTGAGAAGAGAAAACGAAAATATTTGTGTACACGATGATTCATTTTCTATCGTTAAATTTAATGCAGTTAAACATTTGTGTTGCTATGAGGAAAAGTTTCCATTCTGTATTAGAACAAAGTTAAAAAAACAAAACAAAACAAAAAGCAGCAGAGTGACACTGATTTATGACTGACTGGCCTTTTGTTTGAATAGCAATAATATTAAACCGCACGTTTTGTTTATTCCCATAATAAATCAGACAACGCCTAATACAGGTGTATTAGTTAAATCCCTGGCAACGCTAAGTCAAATTGTGCCTCATACACTCTCATTCCATTTAACGCAAATCTTCAGTTACAAGAGCTCAAACAAAGAGGGACATGTCGTCATTGTTCGAAGTGTAATTCGAGCTGCACCTGTACAGACACGAGGAGGAGGATGAATTATCACATAAACAACTGACAGACGGTGAGATTAGTTTGGCTTTCAGTGTCAACTGTTTATCCTGGAAGACGGGCTGTCGAATATTTTTCCATCAACGTTGAATATTTGGTTCACACCAGAAAGATCAAAGCGCTCTAACACGCTGAAATCTGCCTGCAAAACCGGATAAGAGTTTCCGAATATCATTTAAAAAAAAAGCGGGTAGTGATTTGCCCCATCAATAATATCTCAAGGGTTGACATCATCGCTTATATTTTTGAGCATCTTCTACTTCTAACAAAACTTAATTAGTAATCTGTTGTGAAGTTCGCTCTCCTCAGTGTCAGGGAAAAAAATGCATGTGGCTAAAAATACAAGTTTGGGGAAGTGCCGAGCCTCCATGGGAAGTTTGAAGGTTTTTGAAGGTCTTTGTCCATAAACTAATCAAAATGACCAACTGTCCCAGTACTGTCAGAACATCTATAATTGGCAGCTCACTTCTGAATGTAAGTGCTGACCGGAGACCAGCTATTCTCTTAAGCCACACAGGAGTCATGTGACTGCATCAAGAGACACTCTTTTTAATGCTCCTGTTTGGGTATGGGGTCTTCAGGGGACTAAAAAGGTAGTTTTGTTTACATCGTATTTATAATTTCAATTTAAAAAATACCATTTTAAATACGTATATCAAACAATATTTCTTCCTTTCCTTCTTTTCTCAGACAGACTTAAAAAAATATGTTGTAAATTTATATATGTATGTTGCCACTCCATTAACTGCAGTAAAGTTTACCACAAAACTTTGCCACTTTGATTTGGAAACGACTTCACGGGAGATCGAAAGATTGTTAAATTAAAGAAGAAGGTGTCTGTGTGGAAATCCTGCAATTCTGCTGGGTGCAAGGAAGAGAACTGTCTGAGAGTTCAGCCCTGTCCAGTGTCGTCGTCGTCGTCCCCCGATTAACAAAGGAAGAAACACATTGAGTGATCCCCCGCAGCAGGCCTCTCTATCGGCACAACGCAGAAAAGAAAGCCGAGGCCGAAGGGGACCAGCGAGGGCGCACACAGAAGGTACACGTATAGAGAGTGAGTTGGGTCACAGGGTTGGAGAGGTCGGCCATCCAGACTGAAATGAGCCTAATGGGACAGAAAATGTGTCCCCGAGGTGAACTCGGCCTTCTACCATTTCGCCCCCAAACTTCAATAAAGTACCTTTTCAGCTTCGCGACATGGAGGCGACAGGGCCTAGAAAGAGGCTGGAGGGATGCTGGGACTGTGGCGAGCACATTAATTTCTCTAATCTGTCCAGCAACATAAAGGCTTCTGGATTCATTTTTCAGCGCCGTCTCACCACTATTCTACTGCCTATCCAAAGCCCTGTCCAAAAAGTAGGTTTGAACCTCTTTGGTCCAGCTTAAAGTCCAACTTAACTTTCACATTTGTGGGAAAAGCAGTCAAATAAAAAGAAAAGTGGCAGAGGATGCGACCCTGTATACATAATATTTGATAAGATCAAAACTGGTTGTTGTCAGAGCTGTTTTCCAGAACAGAACACAAAGCTCTATGGGGAAAGATTGATGATGGAAAATACCTCATCCTTTTGTGCTCTTTTGCCTCCCACTACGCGAGGCATTTTATAAGGCCTATTCATGTCACAATTTCAATAATCTATCAAATTCTTGCGCGTCTTTGGACTCAAGCCATTTTTAAACCGAAATCCTTCTTCCCAAAATTGTTCCAAAAAAAAAAATGGGAGGAAGAATGGGAGACAAAATGAAAGCACTTCAGGCACTTCAGTTGATGATTCAGTTAAAAAGACTTTCTTCAAATTATTGCATCAGTCCAGCAGGTTTTCAGCAGCAAAGAGTCCTGCAGTGAGTTGGTCCCCCTGCCAGATGAAAGTCGCACGATGACGTTGCACAGAGACGCCTTAGCGCCGTTTTTGAAGTTTCTACAGTCTCGCGAACTGCAGCATACTACGGAGGCAAACTGCCCACTGGGGAGTCAGCAGACAAATGAGCCAAAGTGTTTATACAAGCAAGAGTCAAAGAGTGAACAGACAAGAAAACAACAGCATTCCTTTTTGTGGAGAGGGCACTGCTTTAGATCAATTAAAAAAAATGTTTAAAAAACAAAAACAAAGGTAAGCTAGTGTACTTCATCAGCATCTTCACTCAGATATTTAACGAAGACCACACGACGCATTATACTGAATCTATCGGCAGATCACGACTTTATTTTTTTTATTCATTTCACATTTGAAAACCCAGTCGCATGGCGCAGATGACTATAGAAAAGCAGGGCAACCACTATTGATACAAAATGAATAATTTCACAACAATCTAAAATCTCTAACACATTGCAAATGTACTCTAAATTAAACGCATGCATCTTTGTGTTCAAGTCAGGACGAAGGAAGCGAGTAGCTTCTTTTGTGGCACTGGCAGAGGCAGTGCAGTGTGGACTGGAGGGCCTCAGTGGCTTGTCTAATTGAATGCCCTTCAGACTGATGAGGTTGCACGTATACTGCACAGCGCAAACTATTTCATTTTCATATTTTAGAAATAACTTCAATCCATTATGAGTGAAGCTTTAACACACACACACACACACAGACACACACACACACACACACACACACAAACCATACACACACAAACCATACACACACAAACCACACACACACTCAGTGTCTGTACACATTGCAAATATAAACACGCAAAAAAGGGAGCTGCAGGATTGACAAACACAGTTTAAAAACACAGTGATTTTTGTTTCCCTCGTGAAATGTCCAGTATTCACACATCTGTACACTTTTAAGGAGCTCCTCCAATTTGCAACAGTAGACCTCACCTTACCTAAAATGAACTTGGAACAAACGTATTTAAAACTAGTAGACACTCACTGTTTTATTGACCAATATGATTAGCACAAGTACACTAAACTCCGTTTATTGCATTTCACAATAATCTGCTTTGAACGGTCTAAAACACAACATCAACACCACAAAACTAAATTGCAAAATGAAAAAGAAAAAGAAAAATCCTGTTTCTGAAATACACGAGGTAATTCACACATTGTTATTCTCCTAAACATACAAGTTCAAGATCAATGGTGTGTTCCAGCTTTCTTTTTTTATATACCAAAAATAACTATTATTATAGTGATTTCCTTCCAGTGTTGTTTGAAATAAATAGATTGTGCATTTTACCTTGGGCAGCAGGGCAAAAGAATGGCCCACAATAACATTTTGATAAAATGTATATTTTTTTCTACTTTTTCTTCCTTCATTCAAAACATTTTTTAATAAAAAACATCATTTTAATTGAACTTCAAATAAATTAAACCCTGTGTCACGTAAAAATAATTCATCGGTATTCGCAGTAATCCATGCTATATAACATGCATTTTATATAACTTTGGACTTAAAGGAAACCGCACAAGATAGCTACGAAAACAAAATATATAAGTGTTCTATAAATAACCAGTTCTTATTCTACCCCCAGTAATGGTTCGTGGTTTTATAACCTGGTAATATCCTCGCCATGCTGAGCTCCGGTAAGTTCGTCGGGGGCCCCGGTGTTAGTGGCCGAGGCAGCGGCAACAGCGCCGGCTGCTGAGCTTGTGTTGGACCCGGAGGAAGAGGAGGAGGATCTCACTTTGGTGTTCGGGAGCCTGTGATCCTTTTTCCATTTCATCCTGCGGTTTTGAAACCAGATTTTAATCTGCCGCTCGGAGAGAACCAGGGTGTGTGCGATCTCGATGCGCCTCCGCCGAGTTAAATATCGGTTATAGTGGAATTCCTTCTCCAATTCTAAGACTTGCTGCCGGGTGTATGCTGTCCTAGACCGCTTGGGCTCCGTCCCATTGTAACCAGAGTTCACTGGAAGAAGGAGAAGAGGAGAGAAAGGGAGACAGAGAAGGGAGGAAAGGAGGGGTAAACAAGAATGGCCTCAACTGAGATATGGCTGGAAAGATTTATTGGTTATGAATGTTTAGCTGTTTGAGAAATTTAAATGGGAAGTTAAGAACTTCTCAGCGTAATGAGAGGACACTCACATCCAACTATGAGCTAAATTATTAATGCAAGATTACAAAGCTCAGATTTTTTTTCTTATTCATTTCTCCCCCTCTCTCCATCGCGCAATACATAACAGCAGAAGCCACATGGTGATACGGCTGCCCTGAGTATACCTCGGCTATAAAATTTATGGTGGGTGTAATTACCAATGCCGAGTCGTAAATCCGCCTCAATTGTGCCATTTCAAAGGCTTCCCTGCTATCGGAGCAGGGGCTGGCAACGAGATGGGAGTCAGAGGGACTGATAAAGGGAGGGAAGGGGAGAGAGGAGCATGAGGAGTGCAGGGAACATAAACACACAAGTTGCCTACCAGTGCTGACGTGAATTTTCTTCATCCATGGGTACACCACAGGCTGTTTGGAGGAGGCTGTGCTGTTTGGATGCTCCGGGGTAGCTTGGTTGCAGGCGGAGGTTGCGGCCGGTGGGGTGGCGGGGGACATGGACAACTGTGGGGTTTCACATGAAGCAGGTTGCCCTTTCCCTGTCAGTAGATGCGCAGAATGGGGTATTCCATGTCCCCTTGGCGTGTCAGGTTCAGGGATGCTTGCACAGTTAAACTGGCGCTCTTGGTAGCTCGCCCGCGGAGGATATAACTCCTGATGGTGATGCTGGTAGCCAGTGTCCCTTGCGCGGCTGTAATATTCTGGACTATGCTCGGGGATGTAGTTATTTTGCGAATATTCCTCGCATGGAGGAAATTTCGGATCAATGTAGTTAGACTCCATCAAATACGAGCTCATGATCATTAATTTCTGGAGTGGAAAATAATTTTTCTAGCTTTGTCGTTTTTCTGCTCCATAAAGCCCTCCTACTTGCGAGCAGCCCTGTAAAGTTACTTTTACCACGTGACCCAATGGCCCAATAGCAGGGTAAGAGGTAGTTCCCGGATAAGGAACCAGAGGTATTTAGCATACCTACAGTCGCCATTGTGGGCACAAATCTTTCTCTCTCGCTCTCTCTCTCTCTCTCTCTCTCTCGCGCTCTCTGGCTGCGTTACCAAGGCAATTGATCTTGGGGACAAAACTAGTAGCTAGTTGCTGACCAAGGAAAAAATATAACAGGCAAATACAGTGGTCTCAATTATTCAAAGGGACAAGGATGAGGTACAACAATGGCAAACCAGTCATTGTGTTAGTTATAACACCTTATATAAAGATGATCGGCTGATTAACAAAAACTGTCTCTGACAACAAAGCTTCAGCTGTGACACAGCCCAGGGTCTCTTCACAAGACTAAGAATAAAGTCTGGATTGCGTTCTTTCTTTCTTTCTTTCTTTCTTTCTTTCTTTCTTTCTTTCTTTCTTTCTTTCCTATAAACCATTTCAGCAGTAACATAGGTAAGACATCGTGACTATGAATGTCAGTGGAGAGGTGGAGAGGTGAATGCTCTCCAGCTTTGGAGGAGATGAAGACTGATCATTTGTGGTGCTGGACAGAAGTGGACAGAGAGAAACAATTTGCCTCAGTGGCAGGTTCTTCAACAATGAGAAATTTAGGTCTATCTATTTCGAATCCATATTAATTTCTTTAAGACTACACATTTGTATGGATTTTTTCAGCTTTTAAATGAAAATTGGTAAGAATAATCAGAATCAGAATGCTTTATTAATCCCTGCGGAAATTATGTGGCCACAGTAGCTCCAAGACAGTAAGAACAGTAACTAACTAAACTAAATTAAATAATACAGTATATTACAAAATTACAAAATATAACAAAAAAGATTTAAAAGATACAAATGGCTCAGTTATAAATATCCCAGTATATAGCATTAAGACTGGGACTGAATTACAGAAGGATTCTGTATCTGAGGTTGCTGCTTTAAAGTCACAGTAGCCAAAATCTGTTGGAAAAGCTGCGAAATGCTTTACAACATAAAAGATTTTAAGAGTGCATCCATGGTGCTTCTATTCTATCCTACAGAAAGACAAAGCAAAACTCTTTTAATCTTTAACCTTTGCTTCCATAAGGCACAACACAACAAAGCAACCATAGAAAACAAAACATTGCATAAATCCAAATTTGAATATAAACCCTGACATGCCACAGACGAAAATGTCATAGACACAACAAAACTGCAACACAAATGCGGACTAAGCAGGCGTCAAACATCCAACTGATCAAACTTACATAATATCACTAATATGATGTCACAGATCAGGGGCACACAACCCTGCAGAGAAGCATTCACCAGGAGCTCACAAACCAGCCAGCAGTGAAACTACATCACTATTATGTCACAGAGCAGAGGGTGTAATGAGCTGCTGATTTAACTGCAGGACCAGTATTGTGTCACTGTGAAGTTGCTGCAGACAAGAGAGTCTGCCGTACACACTCTTGACTAAGTGAACATCTGTCCTAAATGCAGGATAGCAATTCATGACACGTGTAAATAGAAATCAGCCACCAGTCCTTGTGATCTTGAGTGGTGCTAATTCCCTCTTCTTCTGACTGCAGTTTTACAGCTTGAAAAAGCCCTTATCTGTTACTTGGTGCACATGTTTCTGAGCTTTGTAATGGCTCAAATAAAAGCGCAGGAACAATCAATGAACAGCATCTATGTGAGGAAAAACAACACTGTTAGGCAGATGAGACAGGCCATTGAAACTACAAGAAGTGCTGAAGAAGAATTGCAGAATGCAACATCCCGATGATTAGTAAACAAACATGGTTACATAATGCTTCAAACTACAATTTAAACCGTAAAATACAAACACTGAAAGTATTACAACATTTTCTTTTGTTCAGCAGCCTTTAGGAAAATCCACCCTGAAAATGTTGCATGCTAACCCTGGCTGAAGCACTGACCATGAGCCAAGGCATACAGCACTGGTGGTCTGTTGTTTTATTGTAAACTGATACTGCCTGGGTGTATAAACTTGTCATGTGCTGGAAGCTTCCCATTGTTTTCTCAGAGTCAGCTGTAGGCAGACAGAGTGAAGTTAACCTCCCTATCACCTTAACACCCCCATGTTTCACATATATGTCTTCAGGTGGAGAATAATAATAATAATAATAATAATAATAATAATAATAATAATAATAATACAAAGATATATTTCCATTCAAACCATCACATTGCAAGTTAAGCATCTATTTTCACAGCAGCAGTTAAATAATACGGTTAAAAACGACGTGAAATTGCTTATCATAATTCCGGCTGTACTGTTTGTAAAGAATGCGCACGACATTTCTATTACCCCTAGTGAGGATGTTAGAGGCGTTTTATAGAGCAATAAAAGCCGTAAATCAGTCACTTTTAAACGACCCCTGGTTCCTAACGTGTTTTACAGGGTCTGACACAGTAGTAGCCGCACACTGCACGTTCTCTGTGGCCTACCTACACAATCTGTGGCTGTCTGAGCTATGAATACACTTTGTGACAGCGTTATTGCACTGCCAGAGCCCGTGGATGAGGTGGATGCAGGCTGTATGTATCATCGTTGATGCTTGTATATGCAAAAGCAGGAAGAAAAAAATGCCAGAGAGATGTGAAGGGAAGCAGATGCAGAACAATTCATCGACTGGCGTGGTATTTCAGTTGCCCATGTATTCCTGTAGAGACGTATTTGCGACTGCTTGTACTTCACACAAATTCGGTTCTACAGGGTATACATATAGACAACTAATGTGTTTTAGGTTAGACACTGTAAAAGGTCATCTGCCGGGCAAATATCTGTGGCAAGCAGGTTATCGTGCATTTCACAGTCGTGTCACAAGAAGCATCAGAGTGGAAATACCACAGAAAGCGTGCGTCAAAGCTGATTCTGTTTATCAGGATTCAAGAAGCAAAGCCACAAACAACCCCACTCCTGCTATGGATACATGTACAAGCAAGGGAAAACACACATTTTACGTCCTTTCTCTAAAAATAAAATATCCGTGAGTGCACACGTATGCACTCACACACACACACACACACACACACACACACACACACACACACACACACACACACACACACACACACAAAGCATAAAGACGCCGTATGCAGAGAACAGAAAGGGTCTCTTTTCTCAACATTCAGCCTCTGCCTTTGAGGTGCCTCCTATATGAATATTCAGCTACAAACACGAAGGATACAAAGGGACGGCGTGACAGCACACATGAAAAATAAGTTTCTATTGTTCCCAACCATTTCTTCTGCTTGCTATTACCATACTGACCGCTCGGTAACCTTTCTTGCTGCCACTCTGGAAGCTAATGAGAAAAGCCTCGGATGAAAAATGCAATATCAGACATGTGACCTGTTTCGGGGTTATTAAAAACAGCAAACATGCTCAGATTGTGAATCAATGGAATTGATTAGAGCGGTGATGCACAGGGTGCTTCAAACACTGTCAAAAAACATCTCAATCTACATATTTCTCCGCCAGCATCCCGCGCATCAATTTGATTTTTTAAAATTGATTAACAAAGCCTCCCGCCCCAACACACAGTGAACTCCCGAGAAGTGGTAACAAAAAAAAATCTAACTCATATTCATTTGGATTTTTTTCATATTCTCATCAAAAGACATGCTGTTTGTCGTGCACACAACCAGTGTGAAAGGAGCTACATGCACACCACCTACTCCCTCTCGCCCCATGCGCTCTGGCGGACGCATTTTAATATTAGTTAGACAGCCTGACCCGCGTTTCACCCCTCGCGTTTGACTGGTTCCAATAGTTCACTGCCAAGGATTATTGATGGAGAGACAGCAATGAATTCTTTCTCCCCACAAATGGCTTTCAGATCGTGCACCTAGTTCAATAACTAGTTATAATGTAGAAGTACAAAAAATGAGGCCCTCAGGCAGACTAATTTGATGTTTCATTTGTTCATTTGAGAAATTAAGCTTTCCCTTTTCCTCCCCTGCAAAATAACAGCCTTACAAGCGTGTTCACACATGTACATATGTAAACAAAATAAATCTGTGCAAAACTATGTGGAGGTCGTTCTGTCCACGCAGTGCTGCTCTTTTTCTTTTTTCTTTTTTTTAATTTGGTGGCCGAGTACCTGACCTGGATGCAGACAGTGCAGCAATATTGTGCTCCCTGATGAAAACGGTTACGATGCGCTTTTAATCAAACTCTTAACCTAATAGCCTTTCCACGTTTACTCTCCCCAGGTGTAATAACGTTAAGCTGTATCGTCCAGTTAAAATAAAAAGTTTTAATGAAGTGCAGACAGACTGGAGACTAGTTGGATATGAATACTCTTTAAAAAGCAGCAGCCAAGGGAGCAGAGGCGGTTTCAGAAACTAGATTCCTCACATAAACAGTTGGTTGGTTTTGAAGCAATGATGTGGTTCACAAGACTCACTGCGCAGTTAAATCGGGCTAACTGGCACTGCAAGAAGTTGAGAGTATAGGATGGTAATTCCATCTTAAGTTGGAGTTTTTGTTTAGGCGTCCAATGTTTGAAATCGTAAGAAACGAGACAAAGAACATAACGCCAGAGTGTCTGAATAAATTAATTGGAAGTGCAGATATTAAGGTGGTTGCTGTCATTGAAAAAGCAACTCCGCCAGACAAGCTTTACTCTCAAATAAAGGTAGGTAGATAAGCGTGGGGCAATGCGTAACACTTACTATTAAATCCGCAGTCTCACTCACTTTGGCTCGTTGAAATGCCTGAAAAATAGAGAGAAAGAACGAAAAAATTAAAAGGGTAATCATGACAAAATGGTTCATAAAGGTCCATAAAAAATTTTCCTCATTAAGTGACAAAATGAATTTTTGCACCCAAACTGCAAAAATAAAATTCTCGAGGAAGAAATGAGCTTTATAATTTGTTCAATTAATATTTTATTTTTAAAACATGTATTAGACGCCCCCCCCCCCCCAAAAAAAAAAGAATAGAAAGAAATTGTTACTCAGTGTTCTCTAAATTAACGAAGCAGCCTATTTGTCACGGATATCACGCATTTGAGGATGGCATAAACATATGCGGTGTCCGTACCGTATTTCCGGTTTTTTGCTCCAATTTTAAAAAGCCACAGTATAATCTAAAAATAAATCTAAATATATAAATTGGCCACATATGAATATGAAAAAGAGATGATATAATACAATCGAAAGCCACAAATTTACTTCATTATAATCATTTCCTTCGTGTTTCCTACAGTAAATCACTCAAAGTTCAAATACAGAAAGAAACTGTTTGCATGTGTTTCCTTTTTTCCTAATGACCCGTCAGTCCGTCCCTTTGCCTCTCATATCCTCTGCTATCTACTTAAGCGAGGCTGTCCTAGAAAAGCTCTGACATGTGTAGGGCTGCTGCAGAACTGGGACCGAGGGCGAAAATTTAGGACGGGTCATTTTCAGACAGTAAAAGTAAATTTACAACCATTTTGGTATTTCCTTGGGCAAATTTTCTAAGAATAGAAATCCCTGGACTTCCAGAGCCCTGTGGAATTATGGCGAAGAGTCAATAATAATTAAAAAAAAAAACCAAACCCAAAAAACAACTAGTTTGTCTTCACATTGTAAATAAATTCTTGCTGAGTTAAACAAAAAAAAACCCGATGTAATAGGACTTTATGGTTTTTATTTGGGCTCAGACAAAAGGATGTTTGTGTTCACCCGGAAATGACCTCCGAGGTTTGAATGATGACAATGTCAGCTCCACAGGTCAAAGAAAGGAATACGACAGCTCAGAACATGGCAGTGAAAACGGATGTTTGTTCCGTTTCACTTTTATTGTGATGCTATTAGAGTGTTTTTGGAAAGGTCTGTCCTAGTTTTAGTGAGGTTAAACCAGGTCTTTAATTCAAAGTGACTAAAAAGTACTGAGAGTAAAATTATTTCGATTGTAATAAGCGCCCTGTAGCCCCATGAATGTGCAAAACACACATTAATATTTGTTTCTAATTTATTGTAAAAGAAAAAATATATTTACTTGTCATTTCTGCAGGAAAACAAATATTTCCCTTTTGTTTTGTTTCATTTTAGTGCGAGAGTTATGGGAGTTAATGGGATATGACAAATGTCTGTATTACGTAAAAGAGCAATGAAATTGCTTGGGAAAAAAAGGAGGAAATAAAAAGTAATAATGAGAAGAAAGAGGAACTAACAATGCCCTGACTTGGACACGTTGCCCCCGCAGTGTATCACTCACACAGCAGCGTGTTATACAGTGCCCCCTATTGAAAGTGTATAATTTTTTCCCCTGCACACCTGAAAGCAAACCAGGACAGACTTTACGTATTCCACATAAAGAAAATATTAAAAATAGGTTTGTAAAGCCAGCACTGGAGAGATGCGGTAAGTGGTCAGCCTTCAGTGCATTTGTGCACAACCTAAAGCCTCGAAACTCCTCATTTGGAAGAAAGCTGACTCAAATACTTTGTTTTTGTGATTTTTAATTCCCACATTATGCAGCATTTATAGCCTGTAAATCCCTGCTTCACCTTGTGCCTAACAGCATAGCTGAACACACCCAAAAAGTCTTACTGTTAGATTCATCCATTTGCAGTTTCACACATTGAAGAAAGAGCAGCTTTTCTAAGCTGAACTACTTTCTAAGACGTTTTTAAAATAATGTAGCCTAAAGAAAAGCAGAAACTCGTTTAGGTTATAAGATCACATAGTTTTAAGACTGATAACACAGTGCAGAAAAAAGAAAAAAATATATAGAAAGATAAATTTCTGCAAAACATGCACATGCACGCCTCGAGCTAACACTAGTGCTGCCTTTCGTAATATTTCAGTTTGGATAATGGCATATTTGAACTGCAAAAATGCCTTTGACTCAAGCCTGTTCCTTTGGCCCAGACATGACCCTAAAACAATATGAACACCGGCTGATGAGTGCAAACAGTAACTTCGAGTCATGGTAGTCAGGTGGTTTTGCATTAATAAGCCTCTTCTTGTGGACTAATGCATTCTTTTAACCATCAGAGCCACCTTTTAGCACAACACAGAACAGCACAGAACAAATGTCACAAAATATGCTTCAAAACGCTGTGTATATTTTCAAAAAAGCGCATTTTCTTCCATCCAAGCGTCTGAAACCACGGCGCTTTTATTTAGAATTTCCGTATGTCACATGCAGGTAAGAGTACGAGGGGGATATTGGAAATGAGAGGGAGAGAGAGGGTGTAGTGGTTAGTGAGACGGGACACCAGATTATTTTTGATAGTTCTGCCTGAACTTTGCATTTTCCTCACAGTCACCTTTCTCTCTCCCTCTCTCTCTCTCTCTCTCTCTCTCTTCTCTCTCTCTCTCTCTCTCACACACACACACACACACACACACACACACACACACACACACACACACACACACACACACACATATATATATATTTTTCTCACTCTGACATTAAGAAGCAAACTGTTGAATCAAATCACATCTACCGCATGAAAATATGCGTAGGCCTATATTCTGTTATTTGCCAAGAATAAAATGCAACAGCCTTCAAATAAAAGGTTAATAATGGTTTAAAATGTGGCTCCTTAACACAAAATATCAGTGATCGATATATCCATACGAGACACTTTTTGAATATTAAAAAAGAGCAAAGATACAATAAAACGTGTGAAAACAATCATTTTTTCCGGGTAACTAAAAATATGGCACAGTTTCATAAATACTCGCTGCGAATTAGTACATAGCGTCAATTTTGGCGCTAATCTGTTTAACAGTCACACATTCAGTTGCACTGATATAAAACAAAAACTACGCAGTTCGGTACAGCTCGCAGGCCTGTAGACAAAGTAAAAACCAACTTACTGCAACAGCTCTCAGTCCTCCGCACCACTCGACTACACAGTCCAAAGAAAGGTACTGCATCCTCACTGCCACAAAGCCCTTTCTTCCTCCGATAAGGGGAAGCAGGCAGCTGCGATTCCGGACAGTTAAGATTATATATGATGTGTATATATCGAAGGTTTGTCAGCTCTTCCAGGCCATAAAACCCACTTAAATGACACCACGTGCTTCCTATGCACCATTCACAGGCCCTGCTTGAGGCAATTGGCATATGTAACCTTGTAAACTTTAAAATACCCTAAAAGAAAGACATACAAAAAGGGATTGAATGCGTTGTCCACGTATAGGTTAGGCCCAACAGAGCGCAGAGAAAGTGGACGCTGCGCTGACCGGTTCTCATAACCGTCAAGGAAGTCAATAGGAAGCTATTAGTTTAAGAGGTGAGTTGATTTTTATTTTCTTTAAGTAGTGCTAGACAGAATTACCTCATAACCTTGGGCTATACTGCATCACACCACTTCTTCTACTAAAACTGCCGCTACATTCAACAATGGCGTGATTTTATGTCCGCTATGCTACCACATAGCGATGTTTTAACAGCAGTGTAATGATAGCAGGATTAAAGAGCAAGGCGACATGACAAAAGTAGCCATATGGCCTCAGCGGTGATGACGCGCCAGTGTGCGGTCACAGGAAACCAAAGTTTTGCATCCACGTTGTGTCGTGGGCGAGTGTTATCACAGGCAAGTGCGTCCCTTCCTTCCCTGAGAAAACAGGAAACGGAGTGTGCGTGCGGTGGAGTGCTGGAGAAGGGGGCAATAAAGTTTTATGGGGGCCTTAGACTTCCGAGCGCGTTTGTGAGTCAATGAAAATCTGTTGATTTCGTGGCTCAAATGGGACAACGCATTTATAAATGGCTTTGCTTAGTGAACTGAATTCCGCCAGCCAACCCTCGAAATGTGTTTCAAATAATAATAATAATGATAATAATAATGATAATAATAAATAAGAATAATAATAATAAACGTGCATGCTGACAGCAGGGAATTCCCTTACTTTTAATGAGTCTTTATTGGTTACAATCAACGAACAGGCCATCTATCAGTTATTGTAGGCCCAGTGTTAATCAGGCACCTTAAGTTTACAAAGGAGGGAAGAGAAATTGTTCCATTGCACATTACAACATTATCACAAACAGCCACTGAATTGTACATAATGATTCAAGAGTCACAAGAATATGACAGACAACAGGGATGGTGTCTTCACACGAAATCCACTCACGAGGACATTGCTTATTGAACACACATTCAACAGCATCCTAAATGCAACATGTCACAGAGTAAATTTCAAAGAAAAAGAAAAAAATGGAGAGAAGTAGTATTTGTAAGACAACTTAACTGTTGCTAAGGATTTTCAGATAAGTCAGAATTATTATTTATTTTGACTTTATTTGATTCACTGACCCCTTTGATGCATGGTGATATAAAGTTGGGAGCTATTCAGGTTATCTCTCGCTTACATAATTTAAAAACATTTTATTTTTTTCTTCTTTTAGTATTTGTGTGCACCTTTTCAGTGTACTGCAGACCAAAGCTTTGCAGCGGGACGGTTCCAGCTCACCCTCGACCCCCTGTTCCTCTCGTGCAGTAAAGTGAGGCTATCATCGCATGGGCAGCAAATTAATTTAGAAATGTAAACCGATTGATCAAAGTGAGCGATATTCAATACATTAGGTCCCAAACTGCAGCAAGTGACACATAATTGGTGATGAAGCACACAGAGCGGTGTCATGATGTCATTGCTCCTAGCAGTTCATCCGAAGGTCAGGCGGCACTCCAGCATTGTGCAGTGAGGGGCTGAAAACGTGCTGCATGCACCGCGTTCGCTGATGCCATTTTTACTCCTTCACTTTGATTTTTGAGTCCTTCTTCCACTTCATTCGTCTGTTCTGGAACCAGATTTTGATCTGCCTCTCGTTTAGACACAGAGTGTGGGCGATCTCTATGCGCCTGCGGCGGCTCAGGTACCGGTTGAAGTGAAACTCTTTCTCCAGCTCCAGAGTCTGATAGCGGGTGTAACTGGTCCTGGACCGCTTACCCTCCGATTCTGAAGTGGTATTAAAATAAGTTAGCTTTCAGCAGCATTAGAGTGGAAAAAAATAAGTGGAATATAAATAATAGGCTAATAATATCATTACATTCATTACTATTACATGTTATTACAAAGCCTGGAAACCCATAAGCACTACAAGCAAGGATCCATTAATTTAAATCCCCTTCAACCCCCATTTAAAAGATCAAAAATCTTTATATAACCTAATTTTAACCTGATATTACTTACTGTGGACTTGTGCAATAAAAATTTATGTTCATGCAGATAAGGATGGTTAACTAGACCCTTAATATAAATATACTCAGTGCAGGGGAAGAGGGCCCACTTAATCCTTTCACAGCAAAACATAAAAAATACAAAATATTACTTAATGCATCTTATCATGATTTAATGCTTAGAATTTGATAACTAAAAATATGTGGGCCTCTCGATAAAACCCTGGCCTCGGTTTAATAACGATGCACTGGAGTAGGATGTTGTGGGGGAGAAGCAGATATGTAAACTATAAAAAAAAAGAGAGAGAAGGGGGGGGCGGGGAGGGGGGGAAGAAAAAGTGGGATGAAGAAAGTGATGTTTTCCAGATACTTTTTTCAGATTTCCGTGGGTACATGCGTGCAAAGCAACAGAGTTGTGCTTTTGGGAAAAAAAATAATTTCAACATCCCTGCAGTGTGTTTCTAGATATTTGCATATGGAGGCTCATAATAAAAACAGCTGCTTTTGCAGCAAATGTGCTCCTTGTACGTCTCGTTGCCTCAACAGTACGCCAGTGGTTTGAAGGCATAGAGAAGAAGCATGCCTATTCAGATCTTTTAGAGGTGAAAAGTTCATGATTGGGTCAGGGCATTGGTGTTTCACAGAGTTCAATTTAAGGCTAAAGCTTCTCTCTCACAGTGTGTGTGCTGATGCAAAACACATAGCTAGACCAAGTCTATAAACGAAGCATGGCAAAAACTAATACTTAATGCTGCATTTGTAATATTATTCCATAGTTTTATCGCATTTTTGTTCTCTTATCCAATTATGCCACCATAAATCACAGCGCAGATCACATCTTCACCGTAACAGAGCAGGTTTACGAGCAATGGATGCCTTTGTCATAAAATTTATGACCGCGAGTTTTTATTATTTCCTGCGTTTGGCCTATAAAACTCAAGAGGGACACTGGAACGGGCAAAAAGAAGTGTTGTAGCGTTAAGAGTGAATAAGGGAAAGCATCTTAGCTGCACTTTAGAAAATATGCAAACTTTACCGTGGCTCATGTGCAGTTTTGTCATCCATGGATAAATCTGTGGTCGCTGCTCACTGTCCTCAGGCTGATTCACGTTTGTGTTTCGTTTCACGGACTGCGTGTTATCCGCGTTTCTGTCGCTCTCCTGGCCCATGTTGCCGCCGGATTTTGCGCTTCTCTCCGGGTCTCTGCCAGCCCCACGTCCGAGCAGCTTACTGCTGCCGTAGCTGAGCCCGCTGGCGTCCACGGACGAGCTACTGGAGACCATGGTTATTTGTGGTCCTGACGGGAGTGGAGTATCCGTATTGCCACGCAGGCTAGTTTTCATCTCCTCCCGTTGAACAGAGGTCGTGGGGACGGGACAAGAGAATATCCCGTTCACATTAACACCCTCATAATGGCTGGACACGCGCCCAGATAGATCGAAACTAAACATAGTGTTAGGAGAACTTGTCTCGCTTGTTTGCCTGAGACTGGAGCTGTCAACAGAGCTCATTTCAAACTACCACCGACACTTTCTTTTTA
Source organism: Pelmatolapia mariae (assembly GCF_036321145.2). Lineage (NCBI taxonomy): Eukaryota > Metazoa > Chordata > Actinopteri > Cichliformes > Cichlidae > Pelmatolapia > Pelmatolapia mariae. The sequence goes on from NC_086244.1 coordinate 25,960,073, forward strand.
AACTAGACAGGGCTGCGGGCTACACGTTGCGGGTATTTCCTTGTTTTTGTTGATCATTGCTTTTCTTTGTTGCCGCTTTTGGAAAATTCACAGCTGTCTGCCCTAAAAAATAATCCAGGATTTATAGGTGGAGTAGGCTTTGGTATCTTTTTTTAATTCTTGATCCGACGTGGGCTGCCCAAATATGGGGTATTTGTACGGGATCACGTGCGCATGTTGGCCAGTCATAAATTGGCTTTGATACTCAATGGGGATATTGATGAATAGGAGAAACGTGTCCGGTAAACTTTGAGCTGTTGGTTGTTGAGGACCAGGCAGGGATCTTTAGCGCAAAAAGGGCAGGACAGTAAGACAAGAGCGTCATCTGGTGTCTGGTATGGGGCAAGACGGTCAAGACCGGTCAGCTCTGTGCCCTGGACCCGCTGCCAGTCCACCATCACCAATAATAATAATAATAATAATAATAATAATAATAATAATAATAATAATAATAATAATAATAATAATAATAAAGCTAGGCTAAAATATATCTACGCTGATGGACTTGAAACTTGAACGTTGTTGGGAGTTTATATTACTACAGCTACGGGGATGTTATCGTGTTTAACAGTAGCTTAACAGTAGCTAATTCCTGTGCCATACCAATATCGGCGTCGAACAAACAGGTCTCATGTTTTGGAGAAAAAGAAATTGCTTAAAAATATATGTTTAACGTCAAATTCTCCCTTTCTTGCCTATACAGCCTCCTGACCAAACAGGCCACGACAAAAAAAATTCTTTAAAATTTAAAGAAAAGCAAAAGAAGAAAGAAATAGCAAACTTTCACAGTCCAAGTTTAGTGCGTATTTAGGAAATCTCTTCGTATTTTTATTACGTATTTAAGGGACCTGTCTTCATCTGACTCATGAAACAGACAAGACGAAGGTGAAAGTTTTACAAACATTTTATTCCGTGATACACAGTTATGACAAAACATTAATGTTTGACTCTCAAACAAAGGTGAAGAATTACTAGTGTACAAATCTATCTCACGAGGAAGCATGTTGTGTCAAATGATCAAAAAAGGGGGACTAAAGCGCAATCTTATGTTATGCAGCGTCTACCAAAGCGGCTAAATGCACATTACGTTTCCACGGGATTTACATTATATACCGTTACTTTTATCATGTACAGACATTATGAGTTTTGTTTGTTTGTGTGTGTTCGCGCGCGCGTGTGTGTGTGTGCGTGTGTGTCTGTATGTGTGTGTGTGTGTGTGTGTGTGTGTGTGTGCATGTGTGTGTTCGGACTGGAGACTATCCGTGCAACTTTTAGTTTGATGCAGGGCCCATTTTCCTGCGGACGATTCAAGTAATAGATTACATTGTGATCAAGTGTCCGCCCGCTCTTTTGCCTCCATGGAATGCGCATGTACAGTAATGAGTTTAGTCAGATCAACACTGTATTATAGTGAGGTGATCAGAGAGTTTCACAGTGATGGATGGGGTGTGTGTGAGGGGGGATAGGTAAATATACAGATTTCCTGGCATAGGAAGAAAGGTAGAAATTAATACTTCTTTTTATTTCCACAATACAAGTGTGATATTTGCAATAAAAAACAAAACAAAAACAAAAAACCCTCAGTTCTCCAGACAACACAGCGGCCAAACTGTGGCTGAAATAATTTTGGATTTCAAAGGATCAACACTCCTGTGGTTCAACACGAAATAAAATTGTTGAGAGCTGCGTGGTAGCAATCATGCGGTGAAGTCGCTCTCGAGTCCATGTAGAATTTTAGGTAGTTATGTTGGTTTGTAATGGTCATCGTGTGATTTTTATATTTTTTTTATTATTATTATTTTTAGCTATTCTTTCTTCTTGTCTTCATCCTTCCCTTCTTCCATTGCGCCATTGCGTTCCTGCTCTTGAGACGCTCCTGTCTGTTCAGTTCCTGTCACCGTGGAGGTCAGGTTGCTCTCTTTCTTCCATTTCATGCGTCGGTTCTGAAACCAGATTTTGATCTGCCGCTCTGTTAAACAAAGCGCATTCGCGATCTCGATGCGTCTGCGCCTGGTCAGGTAGCGATTGAAATGAAATTCCTTCTCCAGCTCAAGCGTTTGGTAACGAGAGTATATTTGTCGTCCTCTGCGTCTGTCTGTCCCGTAGCCGACTCCTGCTGGGAGACAAAGTAAAGTCACTCATTTAAGCGTTAACAGCGCGAAGTCACGTTTGGATTTCAAATAAAACGTGCCTCTGCCTGGAGTCTGTTCATACTTGGAGGCAACTGAGCATAAGTTTATTTTATTTTTTTTGCCTCGTTGTTAGATTCATAATTGCAATCTAAATCCACAGAGAAAAATAAACGCATTTTAACTGGAAAGGAAAAATATATCTCAAAGGATATCTTTGCTGTATTATCTAAAATTATTAAAGCTTCTTAAGTAGTCTCTCTATCTCACTCTACTGATTATGACTACTATATCATTCTTAAAATGAAAGCTGTTTGTTTGCACATGTTAAGGCCCATCTACAAGTCGAGGGGATACAGTAATGTTTTATGGGGCCATAAAAAGTAACTTGCTCTCTTGGTAAGACATATCGTAAAACTGGCCCATTTCCTTAATTTATTTGTCGTAGTAAAACTCACCGCTGTGTGAGTTCATTCGCTGCATCCACGGGTAGATCGGGATGTTACTTTTCTGCTCCTGAGCTGCTGCTCTTCCTTGATCCAGACTGTACTCTTGAGCAATGTGGCTTTGTGTATTGAGTCCCATATTTGTTTGTCTGCAGCTGGGAAGCACGTCCTTGTCTTGAAGAAACACGTTTGATCCATACTCATACTGTGCCCTGCCAGACCCAAACACCACATTATCTTGAGGAGAGTAGAAAGGTGCATATATCCGATTCTGGGTCACAGCGGCACCGTACGACGAAAAATGTCTAACTGTGTCATAGGTGGTGGAGTTTAGGGGTACGTTAGGCAAAACATCTTGACCACCGGATAAATGGCAGGAGAGCGACGGGTTTGCGAAATAAGAATTCATACCTTGCTTGTAACCCTCTCTCCAACTCTCCCCACTTCTTTATCGGTCTCTTTTCAATCTCCTTCTCAGTAAATCTCCTTCCCCTCTGTGTCAACCAACCACACCTTTCTCCAAGGTCTTCTTTTTTTCCTCGACTTTCTGCCTCTGTAACTGGACGTGAGCTACTTTGAGGATTCAATATTATTAATTTCCAATCTCCGGTTAAGACGCACAAACCCGAGTGTTATAGCCGAGGCTTGGCTCGGTGAGAGACAATATGACAATGTCAGCTGACCATTCTCAACCAATTGAGAGGCAGGAGTTGAGGAGAAACTGTAGCTTTTAGCTCAGAGCTTGAACATTACTGCTAAATGTCGATAAACACAACGTAGACTTGGAGTGGCACACTATACAGCTTGGCTGAGTGAGAAGTTTTTGGCTTGAAGTTTATGAGCATGTGGCGTTTAAGCAGAAAGCAAGATGGAAAGCGTGGCCAATGTCATTCAGGACAGAGACCACATTCAGAGGAAGGAAGGAGATGGAGAATTCTGATTAAAAACACGTGAAATATTATACAAAATGCCTATTCATTAGTGACCATTAGAAAAAATAACACGGATATTAAAGATGTTTACTAATGCAAAGCCATGAACTGTCATACTAAGTTCTCGTGTGAGTGATCGTGTGTGCGCATGTGTGTGTCCTATACCCAGTTTTATTCCATAATACAACATACACTGCTGTTTATCTCAGCCATATCAACGACTTTCCAATTTCCATGCTTTTGCAGTGAACTGGGGGAGGGTGTCGGTAGTAAGAATGCGTTTATGGTCTCTCTTCTGTGAGGGCAATAAAACAAGTGACGTTCCCCAGCTCACCAACAACTATCTCTGCAGCAAAGCCTTGAAACACAGGCAGCAATCTTTCCCGCTAAGAATCAAAAAAGCACTGCACAGCATGTGGAGGCAAAGCAAAGACAAAATCGCGTGTAGGACAGGTATGGCACAGAAAGGGGAAAAAAGAATGAAAAAAAATGCTCCTGTGAAGATGACTTCTACCACCATCTTGAAAAAAGAATCCAATCAGTTGTGCGATCGTGCAAACCTGCTTATCAATGCTCACTGCTATTTCTCAGGTATAGTCTGTTCAAACTCACAACAAAGAACACTTTACTTCAAATTAATTAAGCAAAAAAATGTAATAGGCAACATGTTAAAATGCTTATGCAGATGTTCCAGTCTCTTTTTTTCTCTCTCTCTTTGTGATCGTGCTTTGACATTCCTGTGACACACACAGAGGAAACGGGAACCGATTATTATCTCAGCACCAAATGATGGGTTTGGAAATTACTTTAGAGGCGTTTTGCAGAATTCTAGAAAAACTTGATCACGTGTTTTGACCTAAACGAGCTGCCTCCAACATCTGCATTAGACGAGATCGCAATGCGCTAATTTTCATTTTCATTTTATAAAAACTTTTCAGATGAATTAAAACTAAAACGCCACACGTGCTTTCGAAGTAGTTTTCCAAATTAATGTGGCCGGTTTTTGTTTTGTTTTTTAATTTAATTTAATTTAATTTTTAAAAACAAGCCGCATCAGATAGCAATATAATAATAATAATAATAACAACAATCAATAACGCTATTGAAAATGTCTGTTAAACGCAGTCCCACTGGCTGCAACAGCCTATTGGTTCACCTCATTGATTTCTTCAATGGAGTGAATTCGTGCAGCCTAAACGTGCAACACTGTTTGGTCTGTTGTTTGGGATCCTGAATAGCCCATAAAAGAGACAAGAACAAAGAGAAGGAAGTAGCTGGTGCAGTAAAAGTTTCCCTTCAACTATTTGTGACCATATGTGACATCCGCGTCGCACAGATTTGAGGCAAATAAAGCGCAAAAGTTGGAGCCTGCAGTTTTCCTAAATTTCCGTCCTGGGACTGTTCTTTTCCCCCTCTTCTTTTTGATATCAAGAAACGAAATCACTTGATGACGGAGGTTAAACCAACACTTATAGCAGGAGTAAACTACTCGGGGTCCCAGTTTGTTTAGTAAACTTCTACCCTTTAGTGTGGTGTAATTTCAAAGGAGACCAAATTGTTGCAAACATTAAAAAAGTCAGTTCCCCCACTTTGACTGGAACTTGAATTCCACCAACGTAAATATGAACAAAAACGCAAATAAAATTGAAGTTTGTGATATCATATTTTTAGTCAATCCGCCCTCATGATGGCAGAAACGGAATGTGCAATAGATTTGTGAAAGCTTTCCTTTGTTTAACCATTTCTGCTGTCGTCACCAAGTAGTCGGCATAATTTATTCCACACTGCAAAGTGTTTCAGATTAACACAATTTTCAGCAATCTCTGTTCCATCAAAATCCACTCGAATTATTTGAGTTCCCAACCACAGATTTTCCTTATTGTTATTTACAGAGACGCGCACACACACAGACACACACACACCCACACACACACACGCACGCACACACACACACGAAGAACAGAGCGGTCTGTAAACTTTGGGTTGTAAATAAAAGCTGAACAGTAAAGCCAATGTGTGGACTGGAGAGACTGGAATGCAGCAGAGCTTGTGTCAGTGTGCAGAATTAGAAAGGTCATTCTTTCCCTTGTGTTTTAGTGTTTTATTGCGGCCCGTGAGGCAAATTACGCGCACGGCATTTGATGCAGGGAGGAGAGGAACCGTTTGGTGCGCGTTTCCACAATTTTTAAAAGAACATTATGTCCAGCGACGAATGCGTGAACCAGGAAAAGTAAAAATATAAATTACTATCAATACCCTAACATCCTGTTTCTAACCATGGGAATTAATAAAGATCATTAATAATTAATTCCTCAGTGTTATATGCCCTGAATTTGTAGTTTTATATGGTGATGCGCAACGAAGGCATAAACTAAGCTATGATTATTATTATTGTTATTATTATTATTATTATTATTATTATTGTTATTATTATTATTATTATTACACTGGTTTAATTCTTACGCTTTGATGTGTTCTTGTGCTGAAGGCCTAACTTTGAATGCCCGCGCTCTGCAGCACAACATGGCCCATCAACATCTACGGTTGCTTCTATTTTTTTCTTAAACACAGCTTTCAATATCCAACATCACAACATCACTCAGCATTAGTTATACGGGACCCTTAAAATTTCTACATTATCAGCCATGATTAAAAACGCAGCAAGAGGGGCAAAGTCTGGTCATCCTCTGATGCTTTTTCCTCTCCCCCGCTTCTAACCTTACTAATAAGGAGTAATTCACATACTAACAATGTAAAGCCCTCTATAAGCACTTTACCATCGCTGGCTAGCCCAATTAATGTCCGGAAGTGTTCGACTTTATGCTCGTTAAGCACTCAGGAAGCTGTTGCCCAATGAGCGCATGTTGATCCACACATCATAAATTATGGCCATTAGTAGGCAAAATTTTGGTCCTGTCGGGATTTGTAAGTGAGGTTCTAAATGTGGTGATGCGGACAGATTCATGACTTCATGGAGTTTAATGCGAGCCTATCTCTGGGTTTAAAAAACACTGCAGGGCAAAACAATGGACTGTGGTTTTCCCTTATTATTTCAACCAAGATTTACCTAACAACTCAAATGGCATCTATTAAATGGGCCCTCTTTCGCTCTGTCCCTCTCTCTTTCTCTCTCTCTCTCTTCTGCAGGCATAGTGCTGGGCAGCAGCGGACACGATCCATTGCAACAGCAATGTTTCATAAGGGAAAAGCAAACAACGTGTTTAACAGTAGGTTATAAGAATTTAAAGGCTTCCACAACGAGGCTTTGCCAATAATTGTATTTTACAAGATTGAAACGCTGGACTGCTGAGACAGAAACAGATCACGTCGCTTTATTACATAAAAAAATATTTAGTCTCTACACAGAGAAGAGAGGACAATTCCTCAAGCTAAGCTTTGATGAAACAACATCGCCAAACTTCAAATGCACAGCCTGCAGTCTGACACACACACACACACACACACACACACACACACACACACACACACACACACACACACACACACACACACACCGTGTTATTTAAGATGTCTTTGGATACTTGTGCAATGGATACACTTTGTATATATTTTGTCTTACACTGATACTCCAATTCATTATCCTTCTCTTTTTTTACCGAGGCTTTCGTGGTTTCTGTCTCTCCCACACAAACACACACACGCACACACTTGACGAGTTTAAGCCTCATGCTGTGTTTTTTTTCATATGAAGTCCAGAATAACGTAAAATAATTGATCTGGATTTATTTTAATCAATGCATTTATTTAATTGTTTTAGTATTTTTAGACGAGTTTGAAAGAAATTTGGGGAAGTGAAATGTATATGATGCAATGTCCCACCATTCATGCACAATATGCTATAAACAATGCACTGTATAAACTCATTCTGTCTCACTTATGACGCCACATTTACTACTATTAAATGTCCACTGCTGTTGCTCTTGGTGTTGTTGATATTGTGAATATTTGATACAATTTTGAACTTATTACTTACTCGTCCTATTTTATTTTTTTGCCGGTGGTGTAAATAAAATGAAATGTTAACTCTCACGAATGTCGTGGCGTGCTTATGTGACAAAGCAATATCTTCTACAAATCACTTCATCTCATCATGCTAAAACGAAAACAATAAAACAGACGAATCTCATTCTCCAAAGTGACAACAACAAATCAGAAACACTCCTCGGTGTCAGGTCGAGCAGTTACTCGCTGGCAGCAGTGTATCAGCTGACATCCGCAGTGAACCGCCGCCGAAAACCAGCAGCCATAAACAACAAGCCTCAACACCCGCCCACTTCCACATATAACGCCTCTTGTCGCTAGGGGGCACTGCCGGGAGCCACCAGTGTGTCACTGTGTACATACTGTGAGCCTATGTGTTTCTCGTGTGTGCGTGTGACATAGGAGTGTGTGAAATTGCTTATAGATGTTATGCAGGCTTCTGGCAGAAACTGGGTTAAACGTGTGGCAGCAGATATGGAAACAAACCATAATTAGAGAACATCAGCCAGAAATTAATATCATTCGTCACTGCCTGGTGAGAAGGGCCTATGTGAGTGATGAGAAAGTTTACTATCACAAGGCAATCAATTACATCGGGTTGGCACAGCGCCTTTAAAAATACACACTGGATGTAGGCTGAAGCAGCCACTATCCACACAGGTGCTGCCACACCAGCCAGAAAGAAATAATGACAACCGCCCCGGGCTTCAGCACCCTCCCAGGCTACAGGTCAGGTCACAACTACACTGAATAGACATCTTCAGTTCTCATGATCTCACACGCTCATAATTTTCACAATCATTTCAACGCCACAAGGACCAGCCGATTGAGAAACAGATCATTAAACAGTTAGGAAAAGCAGCTAGTAAAGTGTATAATCTTACCCCCAGCAGGCTCTCCACAATTTCGAGCGTCACTCTGGTCCAACAAAGCAGCTGAAGGGTCACTATGGCGAGTGGGATATATCAACACAACGCACATCTCCTCTGTGCTTCTGGCTGTGTTCACATTCCGGCGATAAGCAGCTTATGGAGACAGGGTGTCTGCCGGGAAAAGTCTTTTCTAGCAGGCTTTCTTCTTCCATTTGCTGTCCCAGTGGTTTTATTGCCTCCGGTGGGGGAATAAACGCAGGCAGCGGCTGGTAGAGGCGGTGACTGTCCCGAAGATCGCTCTGTCAGGAAGTCGGGAATCGGGTGAATAACACGCGCGGCAGTGCCAAGATGACTGTGCTGCATTTTTTTTCTTTAAATATTACAATAAAGGGAAATAATATGTTTCTACGCCCCAGCTTAGTCTGCTGCTGATACAGGGGAAGGACCAGAGAATAGACAACAGCATAAAGTTCATGTTCATAGCGCCTGTGCCACGTGGCTCGCTTCAGCCAATGGCAGAAAGGATTCAGTCGTAAACTTTTATTACTCAGCTGTAAATTTCTCCTTTTAACAACCAGGAATGTTTGCACCCATCTTGTCTTTCCTCTCTTTTTTTCTTCTTCTTTTTTTCGATTGAACAAAACTAAACCACCAATAATATAATACGTGACAGCGAAATTCCCCATATGTCACATATCAGACATGTGTCAAAATATGACAGTTCCCCTGGTGGATGAGCTGTATGCCAAGATGTCCCCCAGACCAGTTGGGAACGAGGAAATAAAAGTGTGTGAGTGCGAAGGCGAGGTAGGGGAGTTAGAAAAGGACAGAAAGCGACAGAGACGCAACTAATTAAACTTCAATTAGGCTAAACTCTACTTCCATATAAGGGCCTGTGCTTCTCATATGGAAGCAAACAGATGTCAGGATAGTCTGCACCTCACATCCAATATCAAATACGCAGACACACCAGGTGCAAGCATAATATCAAAAATTATGCCTGCTGTAAGTCATTTGTAACAAAATATACATTTTAAAAAGCAGTTGAGATTTGAGCTTGAAAAGAGAACACTCTCTTATGAAAAGAAATATACATACACTGCAAATGTTGTGCAAACTTTTAACGAAAGCTAACATCAGCACACGCAGAAAGAAAACAAATTATCTAATCGTTGCGCGTAAAATTCCTTACGCATAAAGAGTTAGGGGGTTAGTTGTTTTTTTCTTGACCTTCAGCAAATATACTGTATCCTAATACTTGCGTAATAACAGAGAGACACGGATCAAGATGAAGAGAACAACAGCAGACGTATTATTTAATTTAACACCAACACGCAGCTTTGTATCTCGTAAATCCTTTTACAGGAAGTCCTCTGGCTTCGCCTTGAAATAATCACCTGATATGTCGTCTGATGACGAGTAAAGCGCATTTTCTACAAGCTAAATAACCAACAAAATTTCGCTCACTTACTAGTTTGAGTGGTGCATCTTGTCCTTCATCGCCACACGGAGCTGAGGCACACAAAAGATGCAGGCCGAGCCGCGTCTTTACCACCGCCAATAAAGTTTACAGCAGGTACACTTAACTTTATTGGTAATGTCAACCCTCTGTTAAAACTACACACACACACACAGAAACACACACACACACACATTCACACAAAGGGGTAATACGGTATGCTGGATAGCTGTGACTAAGGGACACTTCCGGAAATTTTCTAGAGACAAAGCGCACGTAAACAGAGAAATAAACACCCTGAATGAAAAGGTTGCGCTTTGGCGCAACATTGTTTGATCCGAGAGAGAGAAAGAGAGAAAAAAGTCACTGCTAGGGGGAAAGCCATAAAAAGAGGAGACGTGAAAGACTCCGACAGCTTTTGGTCTCAGTCTGGATTGAGATGAAATGGGAATGTTTGATTGAAAAATAAGTTTCCAGTTAATGTGGATAAGTTTGCGTTTTTGCGAATAATGTTCACATAAAAAGCCTTGAACACTGCTTTCGTTCTGTCTTCCTTCGTTAGGCTGTGTTATGTTGTTACCCTTTAATACTATTTATTTATATTTATTAATTCATTTTGTTAAAATAGAAGAGGTCTGAAGCACAACAAGAGGTTAGTTCGTTTTTTGTTTTTTCCTTTTCTTTACAAAAGAATTCTTAGATGAGTATAATTTTCCAATTACGAGTGTGGGCTTAAATATAAATAGTTTGAATCGCATATTTCAATATAGACACTTTTTAACTACACATTATAAAATCCCCTAACACTTACTCCTTGGCATTGCATTGTGATGTATTTGCGTCCACAATGTTCCATATATGCACTGAAGCTTATTTGAACCGTTTATAAGTGAGCAAATAAAAAGCAACAGACTTTGAATAATTTAGCTGCCTAACGCTGAAATTCGGCAGCTAAATTAAAAGTCTCGGGTCATGTTATGGTGTATTTACTAGTATTATTTACTTTGAAAATACGTCTAATATTGCATTAAACTTGCAATAAATGCATTTTTTAAAAGAAACAATATGTTGAAAATCATTCTGTTCTCAATTTGAAAAATTCAGATCCGGTTAAAAAAAAGGGGGTGAGGGGGGGAATCAAACCGAGAGAAGGGTGAGGTCGAATTTCATGTTTTGAAATAGAGGGTTCAAATTTCTGTTGAGGGCTAATATGATAGAGCAAGTACTGGTATTTTACCCCGTTAACAGCACGTTCAGAGACCCACATTGGTGTACCGTTTGATACTTATCGCAGTTTAGTCCCACTTGAGTGTGTTACTCAGATTTCACGTTGTCTGCTCATGTCCTCTGTCTGTTCCAAACCGTCATCATGAAAACCAGCTGGACTGCCAAAGAGAGATGTTACCTGTTACCTGCACTTGGCCTCCCCCGTTCGCTTTGATTTCAGCGCTCTGGTGCTTTTCCGGCGGATTGTCTGGACACAAGATTCACGCAACACCTTGCAAATGTATGGCCTCTGACAGATAAAGCCTCCCTCAAGCTCTGCCATTACTTTGTTTGATTATTAACATAGCACGTCAAATGTTTGCTCATCTCATCTCTCAAACAGCCATCAGTCATCCCGAGATTCATTAAGGAAAGCTTCGTGTCCTCCCCGAAGAGAGGAAGTTTCTTATTAAGAGGATGAATCAAATACGACTCAGGCTTTGGAGAGTAGGCCTGCTGTGAATGGGATTCGCTGTCTTTCCTTAAAAGGTAAAGGGATACATCCGCAAACGCGTGTCTGGCGCTTTTTTAATCGAACAGTTCTGAAAGTTTAAATTGGGAAAACTTTATTTAGGAGGCTTCTGCACTATCTTCCCTCCTGCCGAAGCACTTTTTGGGTGCACAGGCTGAAAATCGAGGCATCATCAAATCATCAGTTTTGAATTATTCAGGGGGCTTTTCTGTTGCACGTTATCTACTTATTGTTGTCCGTGCATGAAAACAGGGGTTCATATTGAACTCTTTACAGTGTGTAAAAAAGAAAATACTACCCTGCATATTTTCACTTCACCTATGTCTGCATTGCATTTGCTTTATGTACACGGAGAAAGGGTGGTGATGATGTTTGTTCTAACAAGAGTGCGCAGTCTTAATAAAACCAGAAATGATAGTGAGCCATCTTGTTTATTCGTGATTTTACATCAACAATGGCGGGGACACACAATTCCGTCTTTCACAGGAGAAACACCAGAAAACGAGCATATTGTTAACATCAATATATAACAAGACGTACATAAAGATTATATTCAGTGCAAAACAACTACGCTATATCACCAGCACATTAAAATAAAAATTCCCTTACTTTAAAATCGTTGTAATTGTAGCAGTTGTTATCATACACAGTACATGTGCGTTATAGGCAGTTTTAGTTGTTGGGGAAATAGCTTGCGATCAAATCAGAGCGATGCCATAAATGTGGAATATAAATTCTGCAAAGGCAAAGCTCTGAGTTTTTAGGTAGTGCTGTGGTACAATCTCAAAAGTGTTTGCTTGGCTTTGAGCTAAGTGTCTTCCCAAGACTCGCAAATTGTCTTCAACAAGTGTATACTGTTTGTTGGGTAAATGCTACATACATAACTTAATAATATAAGGTCGATATAGAACACTTTAAAATTAAAACCATATGAAATCTCTATATTCAGAAATCTCTATTGCAATTTCCCCAGGTTTAGGTAGCATCAAAGGATTCCAAACGATTGCATTTCCCTGGTAATCCTAGAGAAAGATGTCTGAGGAGCTAATGGCTGTCACATGAAAACGAGTAAAACAGTAACAGTAACAATTATAATAATAAAACTTGTGGTTTATACAGAGGCTGCTAGCCAATGCAACTGTTGCGATGATGTTTTAACACTTACTACTAAGTTATAGGCCTACATTTTTTTTACAATTTCAGAAAGGCTACTTTGAAGTGATGTCTTTTTTTAATGTAGGCTATAATCTATTTACAACACAGGTCGGCGTTGGTCATGTTTTGATCTTATTTGGCTACGTTTTTGATACAATTATTATTAAAAGCAAATTTGTAAAAAATAGCTAAGCCATTTTCCATCCAACATGCGTTTTAATTTACCCTCCCTTATTTTTTTAAAACAATGGCCAGAGTTCTATGGAAAAAAAACCGCTACAAGCGTTTGTAGCTTCTACAGAAAAATCCAAATGGTAATGCGCATCATGTTAGGATAAACGAGAGAATGGAGAATTTTGTCTATTTATGACAGCAATATTGGTGGGATTCCTGATCCCTCTTGACAAAATAGAAGGGTGGTCATAAAGTTGACGCTCTCTGCCTCCTTGTGACTCTTCGTCTGTTTATGGGACCTCTCCTTTTTTTCCTCTTTTTCACCCATATAACCATAAAAGGACCATAAAATCACTCCTTGGTCTCTTCTTTCTCTTCCGCTTCTTTCTCTTCTGCCTCTTCCCCTTCACCGTCCTCGTTCCCCTCTTCTTCGGCCTCGGCTTCGGCCTCTCCTCTTTGACCCGGAAACTTGTCTTTGTTGTTCTCTTTTTTCCACTTCATCCTTCTGTTCTGAAACCAAATCTTCACCTGTCGCTCGGTGAGGCTCAGGGCGTGAGACACCTCGATCCTTCTCTTACGGGTCAGGTAAGGGTTGAACAGAAACTCCTTCTCCAGTTCAAGAGTTTGGTAGCGACTGTAGGTTTGCCTCCCATTCCGTCTTCCTGGGGCTTGAAATATGAAATAAAGCCAGAGGTTAACAGGGCTCACCACGATTTCCCCATAAAGACATTCAGATGGCTGATAATTCTTTCTGAATTTACTCATTTCCTCTGCACAATCACTAACCCATTTCAGCTCTCACACATGCCAGATCACACTCAATGAAAAGAAAGAGCGAGTAGATGTCTTCTTGCAGTGTTAAGCTGGGTAAGTTAGATTTTCCATTAGCAGGAACATATATCAGTGTACACACATACCACCCACAATAGAGTCGGTAGTTTGCTTGGGATCTGTAAATAAATGCCTTCAAAGTAATAATAATTTACACACATGTCTGCTTCATTTACAGTTCATTCTGCAGGTCTGATGCAACTTTACAACCACATCCCCCAAGAGTTAGTGGAGTAAGATATAGTATTATTACTTTGATGTTCAATTTTTAATCTGTACATGAAGGTAAAATTGCCCTAGATCCCCCATCAATTTAATGATGTTAAAACTCTACAAACAAAATCTATATACTCCTCCATGTCAGATTGGGAGGGGTGTTTACAGAAACTACACTGTTTCCTCTTGCAGCAGAGCCCATATAAACTTGACTGACATTTTCATTCATACTCATACAGGAGGACAATAACTAGGCAGGTAAAAGTATGAGAAGACAGAGATAAAGTTGGGGACAATATTAGGATGCATGTCTCTGAGCAGAAATGAAAAATGAAGCGCACACCTGTGTGGAGCTAAAGTAGCCTTATAGCTTGGACAGAGAAATCCATGAATGGAAGGGGTAATATCTACAAAGCCCTTATGATTATGGCTGTATGTGTCTGAGCCTACAGTGGGCCTGTGGGTCAAATTACCCCCAAAACTCTAAAACCCGGATTCTGGATAATCGTGGTATGTTGTGTTTTAGCTAACCCCCCTGTCACTCTGCATGCTGCTAGTGTGTGTGGTATTATCGTATTTTAGACTATGACTTATCCATCCATTCTCATAGCACTATTAGAGTTTGTGAAATATCTTATGTGAACGATAATTGACTTCAAAGAGCGTGTCATGTGGCTGTAATCAGCAATTCAGCGTTTAAAGGCACTTTGGAAAGCAACCATTCAGCCCTGTATGGGCATGTGCTGCAGAGTAACAGCAGCCTGCACTTCAGGTTCTATGTGCCCCATCATGTTCTCTGACTTATTTCGTTTTATAGTTTAGAGACATACTCTTGTACACCCTACGTATTTAGCACACATGCACAATCACACACACATACACACACACAGGCGGATACACAGTGACACGCGCGCACCACACGGCAACACTGAAAGAATAGGAAAAATTTGTATGATTCTGACCGTGGGGTCTCATCCAAGGAAACATAAGACTGGGAGAGGAGTTTTGATTTAAGTGGCCTTGTCCTTCTCCGGGGTTAGAGCTGCTCGACGATTTACAGTCTGGGTATTGCGCTAGGCTTGCGTCTTGTTGGGTACCATAAAGCGTTTGCCTTGGAAGAGCTTCATATCCATAAAATTTCGTTGCGTCTCCGTGGCAAGCCAAAGCGCAGGGGTTTTGCTGGTATCCGGGGTTGGAGATCCCCGTGGTCCCGTGGTGAAAAAAGTCCTGCACATGATGGGATGGGTGCTGAAAGCCCGGTGCGGCTGCTCCGGGTCCGTAAACCAGCGTGTGGCTGCGGGCAACGCTTTGTGGAAACCTGCAGTCGTAGTAAGTTGGCTCCAGTGACTCGCTGCCTTTGTATTTAGAAAAAAGAGGGTTAACAAAATAGGAGCTCATGTTTAGTTAGCATCAAGCAGACGGGCTCTCTCGCAGTAGAATATCTCCTTTAGGATGATGGCAGCCTTTTGTTTAGGGTCCCAACTCGCACAGCGCACACAAGCAGACAAACCGGAACTAGGAGAAACGCTGCCCCTTTGGACAATCTACGGCAGCTCACTCTCTCTGAGCCGTTCCTCTCATCGGATTTCTCCTCGCAGTCGTGAGTGGGGTTTTTTTTCCAGGTTTTGCAGTCTCAAACCCGGCTCATGGCATGTGCTTTGGATGTATGTTAGCTAAGGTTACAGCTGGCTCGCTCGACCGGCACAGTCACAGGCGCTGCTCTTTTCTTTCTTTTTCCTTTTTTTAGATTCCCACCCAACCACCCCCACCACAGGCTCCCTCACCCTCCTCCAACCTCGCTCCCCCCCCCACCCCTTCATCTTTCCATGACCGGTCAGACGTGGGCCCTACGTATATCCACCTTGAGAAAGGCTTCACTAATCATAACCAACAATCTAAGAGGCTGTAAATATGATCAATGTTAAGTTTATCACACAAAAAAACCTTTCTTACAAGCTGAACAATTCAGTTGTGAAATGGTTACGATATAAAGACGATGAAGCATGATACATTTCCTGTGTAGTTTGAATTTATAGTTTTGCTTCTTTGTATGGAGGTTATGAGGTGTTTAAAGCAGGGAGGATTTCCCCCCTTTCTAAGCGGATTAAGCTGCTGTGATGAGGTTTTTTTATTTTTATTTTTTTTCTATCATGGCCTGAAGGTTATATACAAGTTCCCAGAAAACAGTTGGCCTTTCATGGGCTCCATTGGGTCGGGATGATATTTGGGAGTTTATCAACAGCATTAAAACGGTATTAAAAATAAAAACAACACAGATTCGGAGCTATTCAGTCCCCCGAGCAAAACACCGAATTGAAGACAAAACATTCCTCGATGCAAAACCGTGTAGAGGCCAAGGCGACACATTTGCGCCAGGCGCTCCAAAGCACCGATGCACGCAAATATAAACACGACCTATGAATGCTATAGGTGCCATTTACTGACCCCGTAAAACCGACGAGGATGGGCAGTAAATCTCACACGGGGGAGTTCATAAAATTTAACATTGAATGTTTAGGTGCAATCAACTCGCACGATTCCCAGCTCAGTACTCGCGTGGTCTCTCTCTCCAAATATGCCTGTGTGGGTTTTTGTGGGGTTACTGACGGTTTCTACACATCATCGTAAAATGTGAAAGGCGCACTGGACGAATTTATAGACCTTTCACACTCTATAAATATGCAGATTGCCAATCACTTGTTGGAGAATTTGAATTGTTGGTACAGACGTTACAACCGACACGGACTGAGGACTAAAATAGTACAGGTAGCCCTTTCTTTACTGGACATATTATTATTATCATTATTATTGTTATTATTATTATTATTGATGCAGCGGTTTATGCTGTTGTTGATTTTGTTATCGATGTGTTGCTTTGTTGCCATTTATTTATTGCACTGATTTTATGTTACAGATGCAACTGTTTAAAAACTGCTAATAAAGTAGTCTCTGGTTGAATGTGATTTTCGGCTTTTTATTAATTGTGGATTTTTTAAATACTTTTTTTAAATAAAGTGTCTCAGTCTGGTTTGAATTTACAGCTTGAAAAGCAGAGGCAGCAAATATAAAAAAAAAAACCACACAGATTATGCATTATTATGTATTATGCTTAATTAAGTTTTTGTAAAAGGCTATGAACATGTACTGCATGTATATTGCAGATATAATTTTGCGTTTTTAGAATTGAGCACACAACTACCACCCACAAAACAGCCGTATTAACTCATAAATTCACAGACAATGAAAGAAGCTACAAAAAAACGAGTAAATAACAAAAGCATAATCTTTTTTTTCTGAAGTGAAAAAAAGAATACTATATTTGCACAGATTGTTTGGCCAGCACAACAACCAGCTGGCTGCATTCCGGATTGCTGTTCTGTGGCCTATTACACAAAATGTGGTTGGTGGCCATATCTGTCATTTTGTCATCGATAGGTTACTCTTCACTCTTCAGCCAAGCCACAGAGCTGTAGAAAAGCTCTTCAACGCAGACACACTCCTCAAAACGTGGACCTACAGCGTCATCTAGTGTCGAAATGTGTCATTAAACCTGAATAACTCCACCAATCAGCGACAACTGCTATGTGGCCAGAAAGGGTTGAATGTATAGAGGATGTGTGCACCCTGTATTTTTCTTTAAATAAAGTTAAAGCAGTTAATTACTGTGGAATCTATAAAACACGTGCCTTCTGTCTTCGTCTTGCTTGTCTGCAGACTTGAAATAGTTGCTGTGCTGTCGTTTCCTGTCGTGGCAGCTGATCACTTTTATACAAGAGATAATAGCGCTCTGCAGCACTCACATTTATGCACAATGGTTATTGACTTTTCCCATCTAATTGTAGACTAATAGACGACTCATATGATGAAGTGCAGGGGGTTTTGCGGCTGGCCCAGTCAGGCAAAAGTCCCCAGAACAGTGCGCATGCTTCTCCTTTGAACGAGTCCACCACCAGCGTCCATTAAAACCATAAAGTAATTTAGCCCAGACGTCTAGCCAGTTAGTCGAGTTTGCTTTGTTGGTCTGCATTTGAGACAAACAGCCGAGCTCCAACAGGGGCTGTAAAACTGGCATTTTTGTCCAAGCAGAGCGGAAATGCAATGGATTGGGCTTTGAAATTACAGCATCCTGCCCGTATTGTTTGCCACCACAAAAAGGCAATTTAGGTCTATCCCAGGAAACAAATGCGAGACATGGGAAACTGTCTCTCGCTTAAAACGAAACTTTTCAAATCTGGTCTCAGATTTTCTGATCGCCAATGAGCCTGGCAATGCAATTAACATTTAGTTAGAAATTGTGTTTAATTGCCTAAGTGGTTAATGGGTTTTTTTTTAGTATTCTTTCGGAAACTGCACAAATGTGGTTGATAAGCTAGTTTCAACTCATAGGGCATTGACCTAATAAAGAAATAAATATGGTAAAAACCTCGTGCATTCATCTCTGTCCCTATAAGAATATTATATGAACAATTTAAAAAGGATCACTTATTTTAAGCCAGCATTTAAAATGTTTTGGTACATTTTAAAACCTTAAAGAGACGTGCTTTTGGGAGAAATTTATAAAAAAAAAAAATACTATGTATTTTGTTATTGATATAAAACATAATTAATTCTGCGTGAGTTTTTTTTTTTTTCAGGTCTACTTACTCTCCTAAAATGGATAACGTCTAAAACGGTATGAATGTGAATGTTTGCGACTAAGAAGCTGTAATTAAGACACAAGTGCAAAGCGATGCCAAGCAAAATTAAAACAATGTTGTCCCAGTAAAGCCTTAAATAGGCTACGCCAAACTTTCTATATCGCCATTATTTGTAATGGCAGAGCTCATTTAGGCCTTTAATGTAATGGGGGCACACTCAGCGGCCAAAACAGTGCGTACTAAAAAATGTGAAGGAATAGTTATTAATAAATCAACCGTCTTTTGCGTCATGTAGTTTTGGTTGGGTCCGTTTTCCTGTTGTTTTGAATTTCAGAAATTTTTGTATCCATTTACTTATTTTCTAGTACGGGGTAATATTGTTTTGGATTCCCCTGTACAGCCGTGTAGTCTGCTAAATCCGATCGCAAATACACAGTCTGCAAAGCCACAATAAACACAGAAAACAAGAGCTTGGGATTATGGTTATATTTGCAGAGGTCTATATCTACACTCTATAATTAAACTCGTAGGCTACAGTCAAAAAAAGGAGAAAGAAAATGTGCACAAATACAGCTACAACTATCACAAAAATACAAGACAGACATGTCGACCGCAGATGTTGCTGTACAAAATACTACACCTGCACAACAGCGTACAAAGGAAATAAACATGAAAGAAAACATTCACAGCATAAATTATGGTTTTTGTGAAATTCAAAGGAATTCAAGTATTCTCTTTCTCCGGACAGTTTAAGCGTATCCAAACTGCGCTTCTTTAATTTCTTTTACAAAACCACATATCTCGAAGTGAAAGCAGAATGTAATTCTCTCCTTAGAAGTTTTCCTTTTTCTTTTTTCTTTCTTTTTTTCCTACTTAAACGCTCGACACATAAATGTGCACTAAAAAATAATATTCGGCATCAAACAGTCTGGAAGTTAAGGTTAATACAAAAAATTCCAACAAAAGTGATAAATATAAGGAGGAGAGGGGCGCTTGTCGTGTGTTTTGGTACATCTGTGCTGTCCATTAGACTAGTGGTTATTGTTGGTTGTTTTGTCACTGTAGTCCACATTATTGGTCTTTGCTGTCGGTCTTTTCTTTGTTCATCTTCTTCATCTTCATTCTCCGGTTCTGAAACCAGATTTTGACCTGCCTCTCGGTCAGATTCAGCACTCTGGCGACCTCGTATCGGCGGTCTCTTGTAAGATACATATTGAACAGAAACTCCTTTTCCAGTTCGAGAGTCTGGTACTTTGTGTAAGGACATCGCTTCTTCCTTGTGGAGCGGGCGTGTATCCAATTTGCCACAGGGTTATCTGCAAATACAAACAACAACAATAATAAAGACAGAATAACAATGCAAAGCTAAATTGTGAAACAGATGACATCCGCATTAACTGTTCGGCCTTTAAAAAAATAAAATGAATGAGCCCCTGGATTTATAGGAAATCTGTGGACTCATCAGAAAGTGCAACAAACTGAAAACAGTGCCAAGGCACACACAAGTTTGGGTGTACGTCGTTAAAGCTAAACTGCCAGTTAACATTTTAAGGAAAGATTCTCAGTCTTACACTTTCCAAGCCTCCACTGATTTGCTTCCTTGTCCCCTTAACTTGTGAGTAACACCGTCGTAAAATACTCAATGCGCTTATTCACTTTATTGGCCCATAAAATGGCCCGTGGTTCAAGCCTTTACAGGTCCGTGGTGAAAGTCCTCGAGTATGTCCCTACATTCCTCAAGTTGTCTGAAAAAAAGAGTCATGTGAATTTGTTTTGGACCCAGAGAAGAGAGCAGATAGTCATATGCATCCATACACATGTATGTAATCTTTTCACTATGTGAGAACCGTTTTTATTTCATTTTATTCCATCTGGGGGTCAAACAGAGCCAGAATGTGGCTTTTCCACACAGGAAGGGCCCTCTAACAATACAGGACTTAAATTCGGCTTACAGGGTTTGCTGTGCCTTCTTTAATAGCACGGGGTCAACATAAAGTCGTAACAATTCACCATACGACGAATATGGATTCTTAAGTGAGTTTAGGCCGTTCACTTTAGAACACCTTGCATGTGTTTTAAGCTTATGCAACATCCTCCCAAATTCAACGTCTTCCTGTAGGTTTGAGTCCATGTTTACAACCCCGTCTGGTTTTATTGCCCCAATATTAGCCCAGAAGCATTTGTCTTTTATAGTTCCTAAAGCTTGCTCCCTATAGCAAGGGGCGATTCAGAGCTGAGCTGAAAAGGGAAGAATGTAGCAGTTTATAATTTTACTTTTAAGCAGGACGTTCAAATGGCTCTGAGCAAAAGCATATTTAAAGCTATCCCAAAAACAAAACACCTACCGGGCTGTAAAAAGATCGTATAGGCGCTTGAACTTACTCGGATCTAGCTCCGGTTTCTCATCTTTATGTTTTCCTGAAGCCATGAGCTCCGACTCAGGAGAGGGGAGATTCTGCTGCGTCTTGTCTCGCATGTCAGTGGATGAGCAGTACAGATAATCCGTGTAGGTCCGTCCGCTGGAGCCGAGACACTCGCCGGCTCTGTGTTCTTGAAATGCATCGGGCTTCAGCCCGTAGTGCCTGTTGTTCCCCGGATAGCCATGGAAAGGCACGGCGCCTGATATCGGCTCCAGCCATGACCGCACATATCTCGAGTCTGTGCCTAAGTGAGGTTGGTGACTGTATGGATGGTAAACCACTGATGACTGGGAGTGTACAGGGGCCCAGGAGGTGGAGAAGACGGGTGGCTTGGGTGCGAAGCTGCAGGAAGGATAGTCAGCACACTCCGGTACTAGCGACGTCGGACGAGGACCGGCTGGGTGCGAACCGGGCGCCGAAAAACGAGTTGCAGTAAGGACATCCTCGTTTTCATGGTTGATCAAGGAGTCCACATAATAATTACTTATGGGACCCGTGGTCGACATGTCGAAGCTTCACCGACTCTTTTACATGCATCCGATTATTATATGGAGTGTATGTGTACTTTTTTTTATCTAGCCATAGAACAATCAAGGCAGGTAATTATTTCTCAACGCTTCCCTGGCTGCTATTGGCTGCCTCACCAACACGTGATTATATTTACCCCCACAAAAATTGTACAGTGGATCAATGCGCCACTTATCTTGGGATACCAGTGCACATAAATCGGATTAAAGAATATGATCTTTTACTATTTTTTCTCGGAGGCACAGAAGCAATTCCAAAAACTATGTTCTTCCATGAAGAAAATACGCATTTGTAGTTCTAGTAGTGGATCTACCTCTAGTCGCACAACAGACCTGCGCACATTACGTCTAAGAGCAAGGCACTATTTGATGGTGTAATCAATCTTTGTCTGGCAAAATCTACCGTAGCGCCATGCTGTTGCAAGGGATAGTATTACAGCAAAGTGTTTACCGAATCGTTTACTCTTATATCTTTATCAAACCACGCTTTAAAGCACGTTTGATAAAGCGGAGGTGTTAGAGTTTCCTGCGGCATGATGTTTATTTCTTATTTAGGAGAAAAGCCTCCACGGTGGCTAGATATAGCTGGATTGGATATTGGAGAGACTGAATCAAAAATACGAGGATATAGCATACGCCACTAATAAAGTTTGCACTGTTTTAACGAGGATACAGCAAACATTTCCTAAATGGGATCTGCAGAGATAGGAGAGGAGGGGATTCAGATTCTTGACAAGCAGCCCACTACGGCGCGCTATATTCGGCTAGTGACCGTTCATGTTTTTATGCCCATCAATAATTTTTAACGAGGACCATTTGATTGTTCATAAACGTGTCGTTAATAAGACTGCATCCGAGTTCCTCGCTCAACATTAAACCGGCACCACCAACACCACCACCACCACCACTATGAGTATCTGAAACAATTCATATGAAACAAGAAGGGCCGAAGACAGCAGAGCGGACTTTGGAAGCAGAAGAGGTAAAATGGTTCATTAAAAGGCTAACTATGAAAGCTTTAATGACAGGGGTAATGTTACTGTTGTATCCAGTGGCATGAGTCTGCTGTTTTTGCCCTGCAATGCACATGGGTAGCTTGTCAGTTAGCAGGCAGTGAAACAAGAATTGATTCTTAAATAGAGATGCAGAGACACAGCAAATAGAAGAGGATCAACTATATGGCGATACAGGAGCAACTAAAGTAGCCACCGGCGTCATACAGAAGAAAATATAATGCATTTGCGGAGGGTGGATGAGGTAGATAATATAGATGATGAATTATTAATTCCTAAAAGCTGCACACGTTCCTATGTGCCTGCATGTGTGTGTGTGTGTGTGTGTGTGTGTGTGTGTGTGTGTGTGTGTGTGTGTGTGCTTTTACCCACAGTGTTATATTTTGCCCATATGTTGTATTTGGGCTATTTAATCTGTTTTATGTAGTATTTATTCTTTTATGTGCAACTGCAGGTTTAATGTTTCAGATAATATCGTTTCTGCTGTGGACTAGTTGTTTATAAAAGGAATTGAACTGGCAAAAAAAAAAGGTTAACTGATTGCAACCTTTAAGACAAGAAATCCATTTTGGGACGTGCAAAGCTGACAGTTATGTGCAAACGAGAAAATATGTGGTGTGGAAGAACAAGTCACACTTCACTGTGGCAAAATTATCTCAAACTGGACTAAAATACAGTTTCATGCATTGAAATATACGAAATAAGAGTTTAACAACAAAGAAAGAAAGAAAAAAGAGCGAAAATAATGATTGTACTAAAATGATAATTATCCCAATTTGCAACATCTGTAGCGTTGGCGTTTAAAAACGAGCCTTTGTCAGCGCCAGGCTAAGGAATAAATGATGCCGGTAATTATCCTAGATCAGCTAGAGTCAAAATACAGTTTTACATTTGTTGATTAACCGACACGATATTCAACATTTTAGCTTCGTGGTGTAAAACAACGTGCATCAAATCATGTACGCAGTAGGAAGTCCTACGTTTGTCCTCGCTGCTGAGTTCAGATTCAACCATGAAATTTAAAAGACCAGACGGCGGACCTTAACCCGGATAACTCCAAACGGTGTCCTGGTGTGTGCTGATGAATGCGCAGCTCTGAGCCTAGTTATTGTCCACCCACAGGTTAATCAAGACAAAGAAATTCATCAAATGTGCTAATCGGTTATTTTATTCATTTGTTTTTCTGGAGGTTTAACATTTGCAGTCTGCTGATTTCAGATATTCCAAGTATAATAAAATAGTACTCAATGAGCAATTATTACAATCTGATCGTAAAGACGGATTAGAATATATCCTGTATCGATGTCTGCAACAATGCACTAATATCATTTTTATTGTTTTGAAGTGTGCTTTTGTTTCCGTGTGTGTGTGTGTGTGTGTGTGTGTGTGTGTGTGTGTGTGTGTGTGTGTGTGTGTGTGTGTGTGTGTGTGTGTATGTGTCATTAATGAGAAGTAACTTCTGTTCAATTATCTCCCATCATCCATTTCACTCTTGTATCCGTCTTATTTTGCTATAAATAAAAAGACTGTATTTTTTTATATAAACCATTTGTTGTTTGTCGTTTCTTTTTTCTTTTTTTGAATGTCTGTCCTTAATCTCTATTCTTCCAGGGCACAACTACACTTGCAGCTGAACCAGCTGATAATATACTGTCGCAGAAAATCCCCTTTTGTTGCATGACCAAACACCGTCCTATTTTATTTCCATAACATTATATAGAGAAACACAACCTCGTGTAGCAGAAGTGACTGTTTTCGTTGAACACATGCACTCTAAAATCAGCAAATCAAGAGTGAAACTTGACAAATCAAAAGTATACGGGTATAAGTTTAACTGGAGAAAAATACAGAACCGTCTGTTTGGCTTGTTTATGGGATTTGTAGTCGTCTGTGGCACAGTTGGTTTTATATCTGAGGTTTCAAAAAATCTCATATTGGTCTAATAACGATTTGTAATCTATGCAATATATGACACTCTCTATCCACAGACTCTGTGAGATTACAGCGAGCCTACGTTTTCATTTTACTACAGTCGTTTGTCCTGCTGACATGCAAAATAATTTATCCAAAAAACGGCTTCTTGAATCAATGATGACAATACCGCAGACTAACTATAACTCCGCCAACCTATATGTACGTCAGATTCTGACATGTATCACTTACACACATTTCCCATGGACAAAAATACACACAAATACAGGTGTTGTTGCAATTTTCAAAAGGCCTATTTGTGCCGCATGAACCAAAGCGTGTGTTTGCGCGACTGCAGTGCACTGATGCTTCTTATTAATACGGACTCACAGGCATGTAATCAGTGTTTGCTCCGTCAAAATAATCTTCGCGCCCGCGTTTTTAATTCAGCATCCACCTTTCACTGTAAAAAATGATTGTAGATGAATACAGCAAAATGCTTCTCATGATAATATTAGAAGGGGAACTTCAGCTAAGATCATTAGTACACTTGCATGAAAATCGCCGTGTGTGCAGATTGCGAATTTCTCTGTAAGTGTATCTTTATAAACCCGCAAGGCTACTCAAGCTGATATTACACCCTATGCTTATTCAGATAAAATGACTCATCTTGATTGTCAAGTGAGTCAGAACTCTGTATCTGAGTCTGCTTTTATCAGCAAAACCAGTCCGGGGAGATAATAAACAAGGATACGAGGTGTGCGTTGGAACATGACTTTCTTTTATTAGACATGCCCGTTTAGTGCCAGAATGAAAGTGCATTATTTTTCCTGTTTAGAGCAGAGATACTGAAAGTAATTATTCTGTCAAATGAATGGTAAGAGCAAGATAACTAGTGCAAAATTGACAAGACATCACAAGATATCACAAGTTCTCCTTCACACGCGCGCGCGCACACACACACACACACAAATACGAAATAAACGCGCCTCATTTCCCTTTTCCAAAATTAGTTAGTCACGTTCAAATACGACATCTAGGCTATATTATCTGTTTAAACTACAAATAAAGATAATTCAAAGAAACGTTAACACAATGTGTTCATAACGCCCCAAACGCTGAATATTAAGGACCACAGAGTTGCACTATGATCTACTGAAAGGCCAAAAACTACAATAGCAAAATATATATCTGTATTTCTCCTCCTGTATTGGATGGAAATCCCAAGATAACCGCTGCACGCCAGTGTTTCAGAGAATCAATAACTGACATTCTTATTCTAATAAATTAGCTTTAAAAATGTCTTTCAAACGCATTTTGTGTCAAAACAGCCCGTAAAGTGATCAGTTCTGAAGCTGATCAATTACAGTGCTGGTGAGCAGGCCTGTGACAGTTTGAATTTTTCGCGCAGTTTATATATAAAACAGTGTGAGTCTCTTTCTCTCTCGCTCCCCCTTTTCCTAAGGCCACGAGTGTCACTTATTTACAGAAAAATTCTATTCTTATTGAGGCTTTCCTTTATAATCCATCCTGAGGCTGGAAAGCGTTCTCAGTTATTAAATGTCATTCAACAAATCCAAAAAAGGCGCATTTTAAGAGTCATTCCTGCACCGCACAAATTGGCAATAGAGCAGTCTTCACATTTTCCATTCCAAAGAAAGAAGGATAACGCCCCTTCTGAATTCAAACCCTAATCAATCTTCTTGGTAAAATGGTAAAAAATAAAATAAAATAAATTTCGAAGTGCTAATTTTTCCTCTCTATCATAAAATAAACATAATGAATGTGGAAAATGACAGTAGAAAAAAGGTAAAGGGGGAAACAAAGAAAGAAAGAAAAGCTGTTAGCATATTTGGTTCATGTCTGATCATGCCAGTAGCAGTGAGACATCTTGAGCTGTCCCAAAGGAAGCGGCTGTGTAAAGGCTTCAGTTCCTGTGCGCAACTACAAAGTGGAATAAATTACTTTATGTGTATATGGTTTTAGGGTGAATCTGTGCAGCTCTCGGGGCTGTTTTCGGCGCTGTAAAGTCTTTGTCAGTGGTGCATTCCAAGGGAGACACTCATTCACTGAGCTGAATGAAAGTGACTTTGGATTCCAGACTGTCTCTTCCACTGGTGCTACCGCTACAAGGAGGGGGCTGAGAAAACAAGGGGAGATAGTGACTAGCATAAACACTGGACTGCCTTTCCGAAAAAAAAGTGCTTGCAGAATAAGCAGCTCTTTCATCAATAAGTTATCGTGTTTCATTGACCGCTGACGTAAGCTAAAACCCCTTTCCTGACAGATATCTAGTCATTTTTGAGAGTTTCTTTTCTATTTTCCTTCTCCCCCTTTCATTAATTTTAACTATAATAAAACAATATTTATTGCAAGACATAAAGTTTTGCCAACTATCTGTGACCGTCAGTGAGTTTAGATTCAAACATAAATATCATTCATTTCTAAACACGCTAGAAATGAATGGTAACTCTGATAATTTAATTAATTTAAGTGCCATTAGTCCAAAAATTTACACTGAAAGTGTTGCAGGTCGACTCCAATAAAGATATAATGTGTGCCCATTATGTTTTGGACTTAGCCACAACACATAACAGATGAAACAGTGTAAAGCCCAGGATATTCTTCCGCATAGTGGTCCGTGGAAAGACAAAATAAAGTTTCAAACATTTAAGTAGAACCAGAGGAAACACAACTGAAAGACATAAAAGACCCAAGTTCTTTAATGCACCCAAACACACAAAGATTTTTGTAGGAATTTGTACTAAAAATGTAACATTTTGAATATTCAATGCAAAATGTGGCTAACGGAGCGATTGTTGTTTGTGTGTGTTCTAATGTTTTCTAGTAAACAGTCATCAGTAGCTATTGCTGGAAATGACAAAGTAGCTTTTTGTGTTGACGTTAGGGAGTCTATCACTGCAAAACTTCCTAGCAAATTGGAAGTTGGAACTGAACGGCCTTTTGGTTTTAAACACTTAAAAGAAGTTGTGCATTAGCAGAAGAAAGAGCTCAGATGAAGTCATAGAAGTGTCATTAGCATAAATTTCCTGTTACACATTTCTCTGATAATTTAATGAGTTAAATCCGCGACATATCCAGCCACCTATGTATTCATGTCTCTTTCTATCTCATCATAAAACAGCTGAAACAACGAAACCTAAACGGACAGCCAGTGATGACAGATGCACCACTACGCAGTCTAAAACTTTACCCCATGTTGTTTACAACCTATTCTCCTTCTGAGAGCCTCTGGGAGGTTTTACAGCCCACCACAAAAATAACAGCAAAGAAAGAAAACGTCTCTGTCCAAGGTATTGCAACTCAGTTCATTTACAATGCCATTTGCGGGGACCTGTGTGACTATAGGGGGTAATTCAGCGGAAATTGTGCCCTTGATGAAGACGAACTGACGTAATCAAGGCAGTTTCTTGTTGCCGAGCCAGGAAGCCAACCCCAACAACATGAAACTACCTAAACCACGCTTCAGCTTCGCGCAAAGGGGTTTACAAAAAAAATCCATGGAAAGGACAATGCATGAAAAGCCAAGTGGGGATTAACACTATCCAGCACTAAGGGAAAAGGCGAGTATGATACACACTGTGGTCTGCAATCATGCTGCTTTTTACACTGCCTGTAGACACATTAGATGTGCCATGACTTTTAATTGTATAGTCTCAAAAACCGCATCCATGTAATTTTGCTACTCTTCTAAATTCATAAATATTATTGTGTCAGCGCAGCGTAAATTTAGTCCATTCGTTAAGTAAATCCAGTCCAGCAAATCTCCAGAGCTAATCCAAAAAACAAACAAACAAACAAAAAAACAATCAGCAACCAGCATCGTGATTCGAGAAAGAAACTGAGTAGCAATCAGCAGCACGCTGAAACAACTTCATTCAAACTACGGACGCGAGCAGGCGTGCACCGTGCGTGCCAAATGAGCTGTCAGGCAAACTTCTCTGACAGATGCGCCACACTTCCCGAAACAGGAAATAAAAATATTACGTAAAACCGGGTCCTACCTTCACTTGCCTTCGGTAGACGCCTTCCAGATGCGCTTTGTTATCCACGTGTTTGCCGTGACGCTTGTTATTATTGTCACTGGAGCCGTCGCGGTCGCTGTCCCTTTATCCACCATCCTCCTTATCTCCTGCGCCCATGAAGCTCCACTATCCCCGGGGTGGAGGCGCCTGCTCCTGCCAGCCCAGCGCCTCTCGGCTGGGTCCTGCACACTGCAGTCTCTGCTGTGTGGATTAGCCCTCCTCCACACACACCTTTAAACGCATCTTTACTGCTGCAGCACATTATATTTGCAGATCATAAAATCCACCCCCAACGCTTTCCAGGGCGAACCTGACATTAGAATTTTATGACCTTGACTTACTGTGGTCACCTGGATAATATTTAAATCAACGTTATGGTCTCTCACTTCTATTAAAACTGCCATGATCTCCTTCTCTCATCCGCAGTGTCTCTCCCTCCCTCTCATTTTCATTACTATGCTAGGGGAAGGACAAAGTTGGAAATAGCTTTTTATCTAATTCGCCCTCCTTTCTTTCTTTTTTATTGTTTTGGAATCGTTCGCCATGACATAGTTTAATATCATCGCGCGCATGCACATTACACACCAAGGAAGAAGCAGCAGCACAAGTGGCATTTCATTCATTGAAGCTCAGCAAAATGAAACCGCTTACATGCCACTAGTTATTTATAGACTGCGTGAATGTCGCCTCCTCCTTTCCTTTGGTTCATGTTATATTACAATTAAAATTACAAGCTAATAGCACCTTACTGTTCCAGTGTCGCTACAACTGTTTACCTGGAAAACTCAGGTCTGGTCTGCAAGTTGCAGCGTTTAGATCGTTCATATAGGAAGGCACGATGTGTGCACGTGTGCTTAGTGTGCACATAAGGAGAAAGATCACTAAATAATTGCTGGATGTATCATTCATAGACACATGCATGTCTGTTGATATCTTTGCCTGGGCTGTCTATGTGCGTGATTCGGATGTAATGGATGTGATGCATGATGTGTGTGTGTGTGTGTGTGTGTGTGTGTGTGTGTGTGTGTGTGTGTGTACGGGTTCGTACTATCCTGGTGGGGACCAAAATCTGACTTTTACTATCCTGGTGGGGACTTTCTGCACCGTGGGGACCAAAATCCAGGTCCCCTCGGGGTTGAAAGCAATTTTCACACTCAAAATGCGGTTTTACTGTCAGGGTTACAATTAGGTTATGGTTAGGTTTAGGGTAAGGGTTAGGGTTAGGCATTCATTTTTAATGGTTAGGGTTAGGGTAAGGGGCTAGGGAAAGCATTATGTCAATGGGATGTCCCCACGAGGATAGCAAACCAGACATGTGTGTGTGTGTGTGTGTGTGTGTGTGGGTGGGTTTGTTTTTTTGTTAAATATCTGCTCAGGAGTAGTTGTAGACTGCACTCTGTTCCCTTTCTCGGCTCTCCCTGTTGAGCTTCTTGAGCTTCATGCGTCTGTTTTGGAACCAGATCTTGACCTGTCTGTCGGTCAGGTTGATACTCCGGCTGATCTCCAGGCGGCGCTCCCGAGACAGATACATGTTGAACAAGAACTCCTTTTCCAGCTCCAGCGTCTGATGCTTTGTGTAGGGACAGCGCTTCTTCCTTCCACTTTTGGCTTTTAACCAGCTTTCCGTTGTCTTTTCCGCGGACAAATCATCTATCGGAGCGAGAGAAATAGGACAGTGAGCAAACAGGCGGCCAAATCCCGACATTTTGCGCGGAGATCTTCAAGGCGTTGATCAGTACAGTAGATGCTAGGTACACGCCCACATCTTCTAAATGCACATTCAATACCGTTCAAAGAAATCCAAATTAGTAGTTTAAGAGAACAGCTTCACCTGGGTGCTTCACCTCCGCTCTTACTCGAACAAATGAACTACATCGAGCATCGCACCTTTTCTAACAACTCCTACTGCTTGCAAATTGCTTCTGTAAGATGTACAACTATAATTAGATCGAATCAAACGAGGGTGTGCAGGCACTTCCTTTGTCTATGTTGGACCTCAGACTCCCATAAAATTTTATTACCTTTGCACACCGGAGCCAGATATTTTTTTTATTTATTTATTTTTTTAGCTTCATCTTAAAACAAGAGGCGGTCTCTGCAGCATGATACCAGATTTAGGGGGGGAAAGGACAAAGAAACAACGCATCGAAGTACCAGCAGTGGGAAAAATCACACTGCTGCTCTGCACACTCACTTAATTTCTTGATTAGCTCGCAGACTCTAGGGAATAACGCCCCCCCCCTCCCTCCCCCCCACGCCACACACGTATAAACACAGGCAGATTATTTTAATAATTACCCTAATGTGAACAGTCGCTGTGTGCCCTACGTTTAATCATTACCAAAACATTTAATTCCGTAATTTAATTCTCACAAACACGCGCAAACACACAGACAAACACACCCACCCACACACACACACACACACACACACACCCACCCACACACACACACACACACTCTCTCTCTCTCTCTCTCTCTCTCTCTCTCTCTCCCCCTACAACCCTACAACATTGTCCAATTAAATTAAAAATAAAAGCATAGTGTTGATCTTCATCTATAAATAACAAGGTGAAATTCACTTTAAATAAGCTAATGAAAAATATGTAATAACTTTAAGATTCATTACGGGTGTTATACCAGTGCCACTACGACTAATACTACTAATACTAATGCTGCTGCTATTGCTATAACTACTAATACTACTACTAATAATAATGATAATAATAATAACTAGAAATACAAAAAAAACGATCAACAGATTGTGGTCTTACAGAATTAATTTACCTCTGCATATTTTGTCAAATATAACGTGTCAGCTTTCTTTCCTGAAAAAGTATTGTCCAACGTGTTCTTTTAATTTAAATGTTTTACGTACACCGTAAAATTAGTGGCCTTTCATTAGCTTACATTCTGTATATTTTTATTTTTATAATTATTATTATTATTATTATAATAATTATTATTATTATTATTATTATTATTATTATTATTATTATTATTATTATCATTATTATTATTGTTGTTATTATTATTGTTATTATATCCTCGATACGCTGACAAGACTAGAATTTGGGTCGAAAAGTTTAAAACTTTGGAGACAACAATTTAATACTGGCTCAATGCCAGTTTTGAGGTATGAAATGGTGCTGTTACTTCTTTCAATAAATAACCAGAGCTTGTATGAAAGAGAGAGCGGGGGGGGCGTGTTTATTCTAATGATAACTGCCCATCTCACGTTGTCACATTAATGGAAAGGTGTTAAATGCCACGAGCACCGTACCCCTCCTAGGCCAGGCTATCAAATCCCCATACAGACCATATGACTGATATCAAACACAACGCTACATTAAAGTTATTAATTATTGCATCTGTGCAATCCTTTTAGTAACACCGTCAACAAACCGCCTGCGTGTGCGCGTGAGCATTGTACTGACACATATGCACGTGTCTGAGTTAAAGTTGGGGGTGGGGGATGAGGTGGGGGTGGGCGTAAATTAGCATTCTACCTTTTAATTCCCCGTCCGAGATATCTGTGCAGCTGTCACTCTTGGCCTTCTCTTCCTTCCTGCTCTGACTCTCCTCTGTTTTGGAAACCTCTCTCGCTGTCTCCTTCGCTTTGCTGCGACTTATTGTCGATTCTGCTGATGGTTCAACAGATGTCGCCAAGTGGGTCAGAGAGAAACTGGAGGGGAACTGCCGACCATCCTGTGGCGGCCTCTCTCCGCTGTACACCTGGAAACATCCGCTGGAAGAGGAGGCAGTTTGCTGAGGCCGGCAGCTATTGTCCCCAAGCCGGATGTAAGTGGCTGACTCTGTTGTCTGTTTCCCCTTATTGCTGTCATCCTGGTAGAGGCAACAAAACGCCTCCTCTTTGACGCTACCCATTGGAAATGAGCAGGGTTGTAAACACTGGGCAACAGGTTGCTCGTCCCTGGAGGTTTTGGAGCCTGGGGTCCATGTGGCCAGTTGTGTTGACAGGTAGGCCTCATCCTGGAAGCCGCTGAGCGACACACCGCCCGGAGTAAGAATCTCGTCTCCCTTCGAGAGTGAAGACAGTCCAACCTTCCCACTGTTTCTCATCACTGAATATCCGTACTCTGCAGCTGAGTGGATGTACATTCCGGGGTTGCTGGAATAACTCTCACCCCTGAAGGAAGATGATCCTCCCATTAAGGAATCCATGAGGAAGTTACCGGGAGCTATGTTATTCGGACATGACATTTTTGCATTTGGCAACACAGTAATCGTTTGGTGTGTTCCACTGGTCTAAACTACGGGATTCTCCGGGAGAAAAATGACAGTAGGATGCTGACATCTTTTGGAGGGGGGTGCAAAAATATCAGTAACATAATTATGGATGCTCGGAGACATGTCATGTGAGTTTCAGACCAATAGCTGCGTGGAAGTGGCCTTGATGCTCCAGACTGATGTGACGTCAGCGCGGTCAAGTTGGGAAGAGTAAGGGGTTTTTGGTAGAGCAAGAGCGCCACCTAGTGACCATCTGGGGGTGAGACCAGCAGGCCCATACCAGGAAGAACAAAGGACGGCAGCTCTTGCTGCAGTGATTTTAAAGGCTCTTACTACGTGGCTTTTGGATGTTTTATTTCTAGTTTAGCACAAACCTTTAGATGCTTCAAAGCAAATTAACTCAGCCATGCCTCGAGTTTCTTTTCGCCTCGGAGCTTATGCTGTGGAGATGAAGCCGCCTGGATTTGATCCAAATGGTACAATTTGTGTATTTTCTTTTTGTTTGCTTCTTTTTAAAACTCCAACCGCTTTGTTGTTGTTACAGGTTTAGCGAGAAAAGCTGTAAGCGGGTAAGAAGATGTGTTGTTTTCTTAAACAAAGCCTCAGCAGGAATGAGGACATTTTTTTACGGTTGGAAATTTAAAGAAATAGTACAGATGAATGTGTGGAGCAGCCCAAAAAGTAATTGGCCAGTAATTTTTTGCTTTTTGCTTTTTTTGCCTTTTTTCTTTTGACCTGCTTAATATAAAACTGTCATCTTTTGGGAAAAGACTTTTACTGATTTTGTAGCATTACCACCATAATTTGGATTCTCTGATTATTAATTTGGATTTGTTTTTGTATTACCATTGTGCTCCAGCTGAAATGCACCAGAATTCATTAGACTAATCATAATAATAATGCCACATCTTTTTAAAGCAATTGGTCAACTTTAAGTAGACTGAAATACCCAACGAAGCAGCACTTAGCTGTTTAACGGGGTGTCGCCTTATAATGGGTTCAACTGTACGGGGAAATTGCAAATGGATGGCCTACAAGGATATTTATGTTGTGGTGTACAGAATTATATTAAGTGTCTTTTACGTATATATATAGCCTAATAAATAGGTATTTGCTTACTTGAGCACATATAGTATTTCTATAAATGTTTCAATTCCTTTGCACATATTTGGGTGTGTTATTATTAGTACTTTAACTGTTTTTTGTTTGTTGTTTTGCTTTGTTTTTTATTACCATTATTATTGTCATCATTATTTCACACGCAGAGTAGCAGTGGAAACAAGTATTTGAAAATAATTTCCTCTATTCAAAATACGAGCTTTGAAAGTGTTTACGCACAGAAAGTTTTTTTAATGTGATTTTGTTTCTTCTGTCCTCAAAGCTAATTAGATAATGTCTAAATTATAATAACAGTTATCATGTAAAAAGCATAAAAACATGGGGAAAAAAACATGCCGTTTTATTCAACAAAGTAGAATAAAACGGATATAAAACAAAGATAAATGTAGGCTGTTGTGCAACTTTCATATCACGTAATTTTAAGCCTACACTAAAAGTCAGAAGAACAACAGCGTTATATTTTATACCCACTCGATTGAAACTAAACCGTAGTTTAGCTAGACTGGTTAATGTTGTTGAATTTTCCTCGTTAACATAAAAAAAGCTGGCTAAAACGAGTTAGACCTCAGCATATTTTGTATTTCAGCAACTGTAAAACTTGGCTGCTAAAGCAGGCTATGTTTAAACGCTTTAAAATGTTTGTTAAAATGCTTTAACCACGGAGAGGGTTAGCCTGCTTGTTTACTCTGTGAGAGCAAATGCACGCGAGGCTGTGTTTCCAGTTCAGAATCATTTCCAAAGGCAAGGGCAACATATTTTGTATCACTTTGCGCTTTTGGTTATGTGTGTAATGTATATAAAATGGTTGTGCGTCAAGGTGATATAAAACCTTTTGTTTTTACACACACACACACACACACACACACACACACACACACACACACACACACACATAGTCAATGTAGGTGAAATAAATACTCAGAGTAAATGATGGTTGTCTTGTGTTTTTTTTTTCCAAACACGCGCCGTAATCATGAAGAAAAATTACACTGGTGCAAGACAAAACTCTTGGCTGTGTGGATACATTACTGTAGTGAACGTGTTCATCAAACACCACAGCATAAACAATACCCTGGTGTTTAGCAGTGAGGAGACAATATAGACAATATAGAGAATGAATAGAAATGTAGCCCATTTTCACACCTAAAAATTGTGCAACAAAGGCAGGTTTTTGCTTCATAGAAGGACACAATACCTACACGTTATATTGTCAGCTCATTTCACAAAGTCACACCACTGACAAACACGCACAAAAATGCTTTATGACACATTCCCACCTAGCCCGCAGGCTAACAGCGACTCAGCACAAAGCCTGAAACAGTCACGAGTAAAAGCAAATTATATGCGCACTAGTTAGATTTAATAACAGACGCATTTCACAAAAGACACAAAGAAACCTCACAAACCTGGCATTGCAGAAGAGTGCATACTGGAGTGATATGTCTGAAATGATAAAGTAAAATGACACAACGCCTGTTGTTATGGTAGTACCCAAAATGTGTGCTGGGGTGTCACAGATGGGACAGTAATGTGCTGTTGCAGAGCTGCCAGCAGCATGGAAAATGTGCAGTGATTTCACAAACCAGTCATGGAAATTGTGTTTGAGGCTATAATAACATAAAAAACACGAGCGTATGACTTGATTGTTTTTTTGTTGTTTTATTTTTTCCTACAACAGAATGCACATTGACCCTGCACATGATGGCAGAAGAGCTCCACTTGAAACAATCAGATTTGCGTGACTGTGATTATCATAAGCTAGAAGTGAGGGAAGCTAACTGTTGTGAACTACTTGCTGTAGAGCCCAAAGATTGCGGTAGTTAAAGCATAGCTATGTAGCAGGGTTATTATCCCCACATTTATGCTTTTCTTAAAAAGAAACTGAGGAAAACTTTCAATGGGCATTCATTCTTCTCTGCTTCCATAACAGAATGTTGTTTGTTTATACAGATCCATTTCTCCCATGGAAACGCGAGAACCACCTTATTTCCCAATAAGTGGTCCCTGAAAATTTCAGGATTTTTTCCTTTTTCTTTTTTTTCAAATTTTTTCTTTTTTGCAAGACGCCTAAAGCCAGCTTTGTCGTCTGGCTAAACATTTTGAAGAAAAAGCTGCCCCCCACCAAACACACACACGCACTTTACTGGCACTGTTTTTTGTTTTGTTTTTTACCATGGTCTTTACACTTGTCTAAATTTCAGCCAGCAACCAACACTAAATTATCGTATAAATTATTGCAAACCTGGAGGTTGTTATGATAATACCAGCAGGTATGGGTGTTGAATGCTGCGAGACAGCCTACATGGTAGCGGGTTTCCTGCACTAATCAGGAGCCACTGGGGCGACATAACTAATTTGCTCCTGGCGGCCACTTTAAAATATCTTTCCAGTTGCAAGTAGGCAGGCTGTGCTTTGTGAGCTCTTTCATGCTGTTGTCCACTCCGTGCCTAACTTCAAATTTATGGTGCCAGGATCACGCAAGCGCTTAATTAAATAGCAAAGCGATAACCACCGTCAAAGTACAGCAGGATTACATTATTACCTTTTACCGAATACCTTACACCAGATGCCATGTGCATGGGATTTAAACTTTCGATAAGTTTTACCAAAACCAATTTTGGTGACAACAATCCATAAATGGCAGCCTACAAAAGCGCTAATGTAAATGAAGGCGCTTTGCAAGCTAGTTGGTTGCAGCAATAGGGGCTCGTTTTACAGCGACGAACTGTTTTATGGCCCAATAGAACCGGTTAGGTGCTGAGATGTAAGTACAACATCGTAGTATAAAAGCATTCAATAGCCTATAATCACTTGATTAGAATTTGCAGGAGGCGGGTAACAAAATACCGCCAAGTATACTTACAAGAAAAATAAAGCAAATTTAAAGTCAGAACAGTTTATAGATGAAAACAGCAAAAAAAAAAGCAAATGGCTGCCTTAAATTTGTAACAAAATGGAAGAAAAAAATGAACCAAAAAAGGAAAATGTAACAGTTTTCCCCTGTATTTAAATTTTTTATTAACTTTTTAGTTTTTTACTGGTGTGAAATGTTTTCTTTTTTCTAAGTTTATGAGGGGAAAAGACACACACACAAACACACGCACAAGACGAAGACACCCTCTACCCGGTGTTATTTTATAATTTAGTTTTTGTGCAGAATAAATAAAAACATGATCTCATTACCAGTTTTCTGGCACAAAAATATTACTTATTATGTAGGCGAATTAAATAATTTTCCTCGTGCATAATAATGGACCCAGGTTACATCGTCTCAATTCTCTTTCCTCTGCTCTAAATGAAACAAACCGCCATGTTTTTCTTCACCGCAACACCCAAGTGCACAAGCCAGACTGGCGCATGGCAAGAGCCGCATTCCAGCACAGTGGACTGTCCTTCTGTCACACATCGCCAAAACTGATGTCTGCTACTATTACAACTAATAATACTACAGTGATGTCACCGAGGCATCTATATCAGGAAACGTTTTCAAGATCCCGTTGAGGAAACAAAACAGTTCAGAGGCCGGGAGAGTCCTGGCCCCCGTGTGGCTGAGAGACAACATCTGCAGGAGACTCTGCAGCACTCTCTGTTAGTGACGTTGGGTGTTTGAGAAACCTACAAATTACCACGTCACTGTCCCAGGGCCAAGGTTGGTGGGTGTGGCGAAGAGGGGCTGGTATAGCCTTGATCTGGTCGGCTAGCGTGCTTCGTCTTTCTTGAGTCAGAACAGCCCCCTGTCATCCCTGATGATATACTAAGACGGGCAGATTAAGTCTGATTTCACTTCATGCAGATAAAATACATGACTTTCTAAAGAGATGCACAAAAAAGCGCCGGTCATCTCTTTTACTCCCCCCACCCTTTTTCCCACTTTAAACCGTTTTTAACTTGAAGAAAAACCTTATTTCCGAATATAACCAAAATTACACCAATGGGAGGAAACACAACAACATGCAAACGGTGCTGTAATATTTCTGTTGACCAGAACAGCCCGTGCAGTCTTTTGTTAAGTCAAGAATCAAAGGGTAGACTGACTCACAAGGACCACACACCCACGCACTCACAAACCGTCATGTTTGCACTTACAGAACCTCCCATTACGACAAATACACTGGGACAGCCACACACCAGCACGTTTTCTTTTCTTAGAGAATACAAATCCAGATCTACAGTTTACACCAAAATGTTTTAAAACGCCTCATGCGTGAAAACGTATACATTTTACAAGGACAATAAAGTGTATTTACTGGACGTGCTAAAGCTGGCAAAGTTACCTGCTGTAGTTTAATGCGAGGGGTCAAAGTTGTTCTCTGTACACATTCCATTTTCTGTTCCCACTCACTCTTATTGGCCCATTCCGCCGCTGCACACATTTCCGGGCTAAAGGGGCTCCTTGATTCCACTTTATTGCATCGGGTTAAAGGTGAAGGCCTTGACATTATGGAAGTTCAAAGACTACATTTAATTATAAATTGTACTTAATGCACACGTGCAATCATCATGCGCATATGTTTAGCGAACACGCACACAAACTAAACACACATGAGCTCACATAAGCCACACACCCGCAAATATATATATAGCAGTTTAGCATAGTCTGCTCAATGCAGGGGGATATATGTTTCACAGACATGAGACAGACATAGACCGAGTTCACGTCGAAACCTCTTTGCAATGTTCTTCGGACATGTAGTCCTGCTTGTTTACTATTTACTGCGGAAGTGAACGCCATTTCCCCCGAACAGACGGTGCAATTAAGAGAAAAAAATAGGCATTTAGTGCCTGTGTCTTTATGGCAGTGTCTAGACTACAAGAGTGGCGATTCCATTTAGTGGGCACTAAAAGAGGTTATCATTGAACCCTTCTTCTCTACATTTCTAAGATCTGAGCTTTACCTCTCTTTTCTTTTTTCTAACAGTTGTGCTAAAATTCAAACATAATCCTTTTTACACCGGTGTAACCTTAAAATTGTCAAAAAGCCCTCAAGTGTAGCCCCTAGACACTATTTCTTATTTTCCCAATCGCCACCAAATCCACCGCACCAAATGCGTGTAGACTCGTGAGCTGGCAATTAACAGAGGTTTAAAGTGTGCACATGTTATGTGTTCAAGTCAGCAGCGTTAGGTTATACACACATTTATGAGCAGTTGGTATTTCCAAAAGGTTTTGACTCACGACCAAGACAAAGTAACAAATATTGCGCCTGTTACGAATAAATGCACACAGAACCACTGGTAAGGGTAGTAATTAAAAAGACAAACAGCACAAAGTCATTGTGATTTGCCTATAGGTTTTCTGTTTATTTCATAGGTATTATGTTAATGATACACAGGCCGACAATCTGCTCCTCCTCTCTGGAATCGAAAGCAGCAACGTTTTAAGCAAATAATTTAACAAGTGTTGGCGTTAAAGCTGTTAGAGTTGAATGGGCACTGTACTGAAAAAATAGCAGCAGGGATAGCGGAAAGGAAATTCAACATACGGTTATTTACAGTCATGATAGCACATTGCATAGGCTACTCTGTACAGGGGGATATACTTTTTTTCACAGATTGGACGTCACAGTTCTCAATGGCGAAATATGCAGCTTAATTAAAGATTTCCTATAATTTGTTCGTACTCCGGTAAAGAAATAATTAGATGGGGATAAGCTATATACAAAGACCAGAGCTGGAGATAAGAGCTAAAAGTTGTCTGCGCAATAAAGGATTCAAAATGCTTGTTATATTTCATATTGTTTTTAACAAATATTTGAACAATAGAATAAACACAATGAAGAATCATGATAAATAGAGGGACATATTCAAGAACAGCATATAAATGATTATTCTAATCGTGTAGGCCTTTTCTGGGGACCAGCTAGAAATTCAACGCCGCCCGTAGGGCTATAAGAAAATGGCGATTTTTATCCCATGCAGGCCTATTTCTGCCACTGTCCACTTTAGCATTGCACTGTTGGTGATGTGGGCTGCCTTAGAAAATGGGTATGCCCACAGTGACAACTCAGTGAGATAAGAGGGGGCCTAAATGCCACCGTCCCAGACTGTGACACTCTCTGCTCCTGCTCACAATAGGGGATTTCCAGAGAAGTACTGGAGGCGATCTCTGCTCAGCTTCTTCTCTTTCATTCTTCTATTCTGAAACCAAATTTTAACCTGGCGGTCGGTGAGGTTTAACATTCGGGAAAGTTGAAGCCTTTTCTCTTTGTTGATGTAAACGTTAAAGAAGAATTCCCGCTCCAGCTCTCGAATCTGAAACTTGGAATATGGACACCGCTTCTTCCTTGTTCGAGGAGCGCCTGGAGAAGAAATAAAAGTGAAAAATAAAATTCAAAATAAAGTCGAGCTGTCACGGAAAATTATCAGCGGTGTTACATTAATTAACAGCAACAGCAATGCGTTTTTAAAGGGGGTCACAGGAAGCTTAAGTGCTGAAGAGGCGACAGACTTGCCAGATGCTAAGAATTCAGTTTCAGTGGCATTAGTACTGATAAAATTTCAGTCAGCATTCATCTAGTGAACTGGCTGAAGCTATCAGATAAACCAACCATAAAGAGTGTTAAATATCCGAATCGCTTGGAGTAAATAATATCAACTTACAGCCTTTAAGTACGTGTTTATCTGTTATAAATATACAACAACAAAAGTATTTCACCGCATTATGTGCGCCACATTCCCCTGGAGCTAAACTAACAATTTACACAATCTTTTGGCAGTGGGTTTAAATGCACTGCCCTTGCCTGCAATGCTATACCAAGACCTCTGTGGCCCTGTAACGTCTTATCAAACAGGTGACCAGGGAAATGTGTGTGTTTTTTATTGTTTTTTATGTGTGTGTGAAAGAGGGCTAAACACGGGTCTCAGCTTGTGTTTGTTCCCTAGCTGAGCTAAAACAATGCACGTGAGGCTAAATATGTTTTGAACACAAGCACCAAATCTCTAAAAATTTCCTTTTAAAAACAAAATCCATTTTTAGATTTTTTTATTTTATTTTTTTAGATGAAGTTAGTCATTAATAGAAATGACAGGCGACCTCATGCAAATCATTAGGAGAAAAGAAGCCTAATGTGCGGAAGGAAACATGCACATTAATGAATTTAAGCTTTTTCCAGCGGATTGTGGGGAAGTGGAATAATGTGCAACCTATGCAATCTCCACATACAAGGGAAAACACGATTAAGTGTGCTCGTAAATGAAGGAAACGCTTCTAATCTATCATCAGATAGATAGATAGATAGATAGATAGATAGATAGATAGATAGATAGATAGATAGATAGATAGATAGATAGATAGATAGATAGATCGCACGCATTTAACCGTAAAGTGTGTAATACTCTTCGCAGCATGTCTTTTGCGAGCAAACCCTGTACTAAAAGAAAATTCACAAGACGCCAAAAGCAATGTTCTGCCCAATTGGTTTTTACTCTCGACAGCCCAACGAGAAAATCCCTTAAAATGCCCAACGCAAGTTCATGATCAAAGTTAACATTTGTCACAATAGCTCTCTCTTAAAAATTTCACAGACTCTCACCATAGAGGCGTCTGTGTATAACATCCCCTTTTTTTCAAAGCGCTTTCCCATCGTAAAAATTCTTCTCGTTGCAAGAAAGAGCTTTGTAGGGTTATAATAAAATCGTTTGAATGCTTATAAAACTCCACATAAAATCTGACCGACAAAACACCGGGCTAGTCCCCTTAACCTTCCCCCATTTTACAGCTCGGTATACCTACTCGAGTGGCTGCTCTTGCTGGCGTTGCCGTCCTTGGTTGTTGCAGAGGAAGACGTACATGAGCCTGAATTTGTATGTTCCTCCTCATCTTCTGGGTCTTTTTCCTGCTCCGCGGCTCCGGGTACAGACGCTGTGGGCTGCTGTTGCTGTTGCTGCTGCTGTTGGGAGTCGCTTTCCAGCTTCCCCCCTTCGCCCTTTTGTAAACAACTGTCTGACTGATTGTCCGTGCTGCTGCAGTACGCCGTCTCAAAAAAGCGATCGAAACCTTGCGGGAGGACATTGTTTTTCCCCACGCCGGAATAAAAACCTGTGGAAGGGTGATTGGAGCCCGGATGGGTGTGATGGTGATGGTGGTGGCTGTACACACTCTCGTTCTTCATAAGCATTTCTGTCATGGTGGATGGTGGAAGACAGTCTCTATGCACCAGATCCTCTCCCGAGTAGCACGACGCATAGTTGCTTCTGTGGTGCCATTTACTAGCAGGGTCCAAGCCGTATGAAACTTCCCGTACCGGCTGCACTTGAGACAGATTTGTGGAATAGGGGTAGCTGATTTGTCTGGAAGGGGCCTGTGGAAGAAACGAGGAGACGGCAGAAAACTCGGGGACGTAGTAGGTGCAGCTGGGGAGGTAGATATTGGACGCACAGCCCGTCCTGTCCCCAAACTCGGATGTCCGGTCTTTGCGCGTCTGGGAGCAGAAGTTGCCCAGATTCACCGAGTTAAACATCTTTCTCTCTCTCTCGTGCTCCGTACTATAGATAGATGTTTTGGATAGGAGCTGCAGCAGAAGGGAAAAATTTGGGAAGGCGAGATGACGCGCAATCCGTCTAAGTCGCCCCGCAGACACGTGATCGAAAGTAGATATTGTCATATATCAATTTGGAAGAGTTGGATGTGTAGGAGTGGTTGGCTTTAGGTAAGATCGAGGAGGTTCAAACGAATAATTTCCAAACACCACGGGACCACTAAGAAAACCAGTAACAGATTCCTGTTTGTTGGCTTATGACAATTAGAAAGATATGTGCTGTGCATGTTTATGTTTATGGGCTGCTGGTAGGCTAGCTAAACAGCTACAGCTCCTTAAAAAGGCATAGCACAAACTGCAGAGTCCACTCAATGGCATACTTTTCATAGTGTTATGGCGTTTTACAGGTAAGATTATTACAATTAATATTATCATTGCAATAATTACGCTCACTCTCACGAGTGAGTACTACTGGATTAATAGCAATGTAAAAGTGTTGACCAATGAATTGCAAATTATGAATACTGATCTTGCACACAACACAAAAGAAAGGAGGATAGTGATTAGCAATCACAGAGAATATAGCCCATATAAAGCATAAGCCCGTTAAAAAGCAGCCCCATGAGCTCAGTCAGCGCTTCAGTATTTATAAAAAGTTGCACAAATCACAGCAAATGACTCGTCTTTTTACGCTTTTTAAGAAGATTATGAGCTATTATTTATTTTTGATGCATTTCCACTCGTAAGTGCTTATCCGAGTTCGCTGCACATAAAATCGTGATTAATAAACAGATGTGTGAATCATTCATGGTTATGTTTTTAAAATTATGCAGCAGCCTATTGCATTACTTTGCCGTTCGGTTATTTAAGGTTCATCAAATGAAAAACGGGGAAGGAAACCGTAATTACACTGCAAGGTGAAGCATGTTGGTTGAGCAAGTTATTCGGTCCA
This sequence comes from Pelmatolapia mariae, assembly GCF_036321145.2. NCBI lineage: Eukaryota > Metazoa > Chordata > Actinopteri > Cichliformes > Cichlidae > Pelmatolapia > Pelmatolapia mariae. The sequence goes on from NC_086244.1 coordinate 26,003,417, forward strand.
CACTAATTATTCCATTTGACTCTGGATAGTGACAGAGTTCATAGAAGACAATCAGACAATTCAAGACCTTGATCCTGGAATCCCTGCAGGACCATGGGCCATGCATCTAACCCAGACCAAAAATGTGCCCCAATATATATAAAAACACACACACACACACACACACACACACACACACACACACACACACACACACACACACACACACACACACACAAATAATTAGTACCTCAAATGACTGGCTTTAGTATTACTCCAGTTTGGAGTGGTTATTGGCAGCACTCCTCAGAATATTCAATGTGTTGAATAGCTTACACTTTCAAAATGTTCTGATTTATAAGTTTGGAAAAGGTGTGGTTGGACTTTATTGGCATGAAAATCCTTCTATAAGTATCTATAAGATGCAGAGCAGAGCAAGTATTAGTCTTTTCACTAATGCGCTGCGCTACTTAAAGGCCTATTGACCGAGTAGTAGGAGTGCATCCGACGTTTCCCTCTAAAATTAAATAAGTCCCAGCTGATGGTCCAAGCTGCTCTGATTATTTTATTTTCACCAGGATGTCGACATTCATCTGTGCGTGACAGACAGGGACGTGTTCCTCGAACTTTAAAAAAATTCCAATAAAATGAATTGTTTGGAGAAAAGATGCGCCTGCGTGTGATTTCCTGCGTCATTGTAAACTTTTAATTGTACTGTTGAGGGCCATCTCAGAATCTTTATAGACTAACTGATACTATCTCAAGGTGAAATTAATATGATGGCCCATTGTTTATGATTATAGGCTGCTTCCTAAACGCTGCAATAGACTCTCAAATTATTACCCAATTTTCCAATAACACAATATCGTTCTGTTGCAGTATCTTAGGGGACACCTGTGTTGCTATACATATATAATTTCAAAGAAAGTTAGTGACTTCGGTGATTCCCGACAGCAATGGGAAGAAGAAGCAACATCATCCGACCCCAAGCATTGGAAGTGAGATTCCACTGCAGGCGAATTTGTGAAAACGTGGCAATGGCATTAGCTTGTTTACTACCCCTACAGACAAAAGGTTGCCTCACATGATGCATCCTGAATCCAAGTACAAAGAAAGCAGACAGCTGTCCAGACACAGCACTTGAATTTGACCACTAAAATCCTCTCTACGTCCACCATAAAACTGCGAATGGCTGTAGTAACGCTAAATCCCTTTGTTCCATAGAAAACCATAAACGCTGAGAATGAGAGGAATCTGCATTTCAGGAAGTGGATATTGTGCAACCTTTCTACAAAGAGGCAGTGAGATTAATTTTAGTTTGATTTTTTATTTATGTTTGTTTTTTTGTTTTTGTTTTTACTTCGAGCCGGCAAACGCACTTAAGAAATATTTAAGAAATCTGGTCTTTTGTTCCACGAATATCGGAATAAAAGTTTCAAATCTGGCGTTTGGGACGTTTGCGAGGCAAAATATCTAATCAAAATTACTCAGAATAAAATATACTGAGATAAGCAAAAAGAAATAGACAATAAGAATTTATTTGTGATGCGTGAAGCCCGGCTACTGTATTTTTTTGTTTTTTTCATTAACAATCACAGCTCTGGAAATATTTGTGTAAACACACTGGCCCTGTGGCCTATATGGACACATGTTTGACACATGCTGCTCCATTACTGTTGTGCTGCTGTGCAACAACAATAATAATTCGCGCATCAAAATGTCATTGCCAATATTAACACTATGAAATATACAGTGCACTGTGTGATTAAAAATAATAATAAAAATAAACCCAAGACTTGCATTTGAAGTTGAATTTCTAAAACCCGAAAAGCCGCCATACTAATTGGCCTTGGCTGTAATAAGGGTTCTGAATTATGACATTTAAAATGCATCCTTATGTGAGCATCGCTCTGATCATAATATCATCCAAGAAATAAAGAATAAATAATAATTTAAAAAAAAACAATAAATAAATACTCCAAACTTTCCTTTCAGCGGGCAATAACAGAATCGAGGCAGACAGTCCAAAACAATACTGTCAATTCATTTCCTCATCATAATCATTTCAATGATGCGTAATAGCTCGGCATAAATAAGTAATGCGAGGGTATGAATAAGCGATGCACTAATAAAATTTAAAGGTTAAAGCTGCTGATCACGACAACAGAAACACAGAAAGGCTTCTCTGGACTCAAGAAGTATTTCTACATTTAAACAAATGGAAAATAGCACTCCTGGTTGCATTTAAGTTGCGGTAATTGTCATAATATGGAAAAATATGACCAGCCAGCGTCCATCACTTGGCAATATCCGCTTCATGAGGGTTCAAACAGTAACTGCTTTCACCTTGGTGCGCAAGGAACAAAAGTGAAAGAATAGGATTTACCATGTGTTTATTTCACTGGATGTGGGAGCCGGAGCAGAAATTCCGCTAGCAGTAGGACCCAGGAAAGTTTGATAAGGCTGCACCAAATGAGCAGGCAAAGCGTATGCAGAGTTTTAAAGCAAAATGGCCTGTATCCCAGATATGTCTCCTTATAATTCTAATTAAAAATAACTCAGACAATGAAAACATTTTAAGTGCACGTTCCAGTAGTCTTCAGACATAATGTTCAGTTTGGTGCTTTACTAATACTCCCTTAAATATCACTGTCAAAGCACTGTTATAGCTGTGTCTGAGGAATTTAAGCTATGTGTTGCTACCTAGCACCAAAATTACAACTGTTAGCCTAGGCGTCACCTTTTTGTAAAAAAAGAAAGAAAGAAAGAAAGAAAGAAAGAAAGAAAGAAAGAAAGAAAGGGGTTGCGCCAAAGTGTCGATAAAGCCATTGCCAAAAGATGCAAGTTTCACCACAGACACAGAGCTACACACACACACACACACACACACACACACACACAAATACACAATGGGTGCAGTTTACCAGGACACTGCTCTACAGTTAGCTGAAGTCAAGGCTAAATGTGGGAAGCCTGCGTAATCATATTACTGTCCCCTCATGGCCTAGATAAGTTTAATTGGATGTAAGCCGGGCAGTTAAACTTCCCTGTATGAGCTGTGAAGAGTTCCAGGCAACACTAAAGAGGCTTGTTTTTCTTGTCTCTCTCTCTCACTCTTTTTTCTTTTTTCTTTTTTTTAACTAAGATCTCCGTGAGTGCACCTAGTGTAAAGCGTTTGTGGTGACAACAATAGCTGACAAGATAAGGCTGTGTGTTGCTGTTACATTTAGAGCAATCTCCAGAGTGTATTTCACTTTCAACCACAAGGACATAAAGCTTTCACAACAATGTGTTAACGCTCTTTTTTTATTAGAAGTATTAAATGATTGCACATCACAAGAAATCGCTCAGTATAGTGACTACTGGATTCAGCTCCCATGTGTTATTTCGACGCCCTAAAAAGCACAGAGAGAGAGAAAGAGAGAGAGAGACCTGGAAACCATTTAAGCAGAGGAACAGTGAATCGTGTCTATCTGAACAAATTCTAGAGGAACTAAAAGTGAGCTTCTATTTGTGTTTTGCTAGAGGGACCCTCGGCTTCACGGTTAATACTATTCTACAAAAGTCAGAATAAAGAGCATTTTATTTGAAGAGCCTACTTGAGGCTATGGTCTGTCACATGCTGATATATTTAAAAAGATATTTTTAGGCTCGGCGTGCACTGGAATCTTCTATTTACTAGAGTTAATCTTCTAAAATACCTAAATTACCTTTTTTAAAATCACATCATATAATAAGAAGGGGAATTTACAAAATCAAAAAATGAATAAATACGTTTTCTTTCTTTTTTTTTCTTCTTTTTTTTTTTACCACGGTTACAACATTACGCATTGGACGGACCCAAGCATGACGCATGTGTTTATTTTGAATTTGCTGACTTAAAGATAATGCATTTTGTTTGGTTTCGTCATATTTTGACATAACTTTAGTGTAATAATTATACTATTTTCTTTTATTTATTTATTTATTTTCAAGCGTTACAAGCAAATTCCTGAGGTTATTGGGTTTTTAAAACAATATTTGATCTAATCTTTTCTGATGTTACCAAGCCCAACTGAGAAAATGTACATATCCACGCATACAGCAGGGTAATAGTGATAAAGTTTTGAACGTTAATGCAAACTGAGACACGGGTGGCTGATTTCTGCGTGGGTGTCAAAAGTCGGTTTTGTTTGCGTTAGTCTTGCGAAAAATGGTTCAGTATGCCCAAACTAAAAGCGACGACCTTCCTGCTGTCATCTCAGATATGTTTGAAATACTTGCTTAAACTTGGTGCTAATGTTGTGTTAGCTCTGATATATGCTTGCTTTTTAAGGAGCCCTTACATTTACACCGTGCCAATGCATATAAAATAATAGATGGTAATATAGCTCAAGCTACACCACACATGACTTGAACCGACGCTGATCAAACTTGAACAGGTGACACAAAATTTTTCACCATATATGAAACAGTTAATGCAGTTCCATGCTTGCATACTTGACCTTCAGTGGGCACTTTAAGGCCCTTGGAAAGAGTCGCCCTTAGAAAGACCAGTCCTCTATCAAAAATACGGAATGCCAATTAAAACGCTTTAAGTGTCCTCGTCAGAGAGAAAATCAAACAATTTGTCAAGAAAAAAGAAAGAAAGTTCAATCAAAATACCGGCATTATATAGCCCAATACTGCATAAACACGAGCTGACCAGCGCTGTGCACAATGTTTACATTCTTTATATTATTGCGAAAATATAACATAAAGCCCTGCCGTGATAATATAACTGGTTGATCAAGAACCATTACAATGACTTCAATCAATTCTGAAATGCTTTGCCTTTCTTTACACCAGGGACAACTGGTCTAAAAGGAATTCGGCTCTTTTGAGACAGCAATGAAACCTTCACACCCCGTATTAAGGGCTGTTGGAGGCGCGATGCTATTGAAAAACAAATTGATACGGGCGTGCATTTCAGAAAAAAAGCAGCTAGTGGCGAACTCATTTCAAATCATGTCAAAATCAATATATAATAGTTCTGAAAGACGTAAAACGATATAGATCTCTTACGTTGAGCATCCTACCTATCTTCTCTTTATCACATTAACAGTCTCCTTTAAAACACACACATTCACACTCACGCACGTCCACACACTCCACACTCCCCCTCTGCCACACACTTTAGTAGGAATAACAGAGTTTTCTATTTCTCAGGCCAGCTTTGTACCATAAACGACAGTGGGGTGACGGGGGACGTAGACCACACTCCACACAAGTTCTCTGCGAAGGGCACTGTGAAGCTCAGTGACCTTTGGGACGCGGAGACAGGCTGCCATAAACAGATTTAGCCAGTCTCAAAGTCAAAAGTGCTCAAGAGCTGTGAAAGACCTATTGTAAAATCCTGCAAAGCCAAATATCACCAGATTGTCTGGAAACGCAAAGTATATCTTTGATTGTTTTTGGTTTTTTAAACTCACCATTTTGTAGAAAGGGAATTCGATCACTTTAGAATGCAGACAAGACATGTAAAGGCAAACTAAAATTAGATATTACGCAGTAATCATTTTTAGCCTTAGAAGAACAGAGTGGCAGGTAATGGCGTCGTGAACTGGTGTTTCTGGACGTGGAAAACCTTCCAAGCAATGATAAAGTAAAGCAAAGATCCTCTGTCTAAATAAACAAGTTACAAAAAAGTAATAAATAATATTAGCAGATAACTCTGGCTTGAAGTTCAAGTTAAAATTCCGTGTTCGGCATTTGATTCGACACAGTTCAAAGGCCTGATTGTCAAGTTAACGAGTCCCAAAAAATCCAACCATTTTACAAATGACGCACTGAACTAGCCTCTAAATACACACGAGTGTTTGTGTCATTTAGTCATGACACTAAACGCATTCACGCTGTGCTGAAAGTAGACTTGTTTGGGTCCTTAGTCTAATTACGTAGCTGTCAAAATACATTCGAATTAACGTGTTATGCAAATTGTCGCTGCTGTGAATTGCACTTTACTCTTTCTTTGTTAAGTGAGCGTTAATCTACCGCAGTTTGTTACAAACCATGGATCCTGGTTCATATCTATTGCTTCTCGCCCTCGTTTTCATGTCAGTAGGTTGTTTTGCGGGTTATAGAAGCAGATCCATGGAACCTTAATGAGTTTCTGCTAGTGTTGTCAGCGCTTCATGGCAGGTTTTCCTGAATCCTTCTAAAAATATATTTTGTAACATAGTATGGCCACGAAGGTTTGCAATTAAACAAAGCAAGAAAGACGATGGTGCTTTTTCCGTATGCCATTCTCTTCTTACCAATTTAACAAGGCAACGCACAAACATAAGATACAATTTTATCTCCTTTCATGGTCAACAACGCGTTTGATGACCTGAAAAGGCTGGAGCTGTTATGAACGACGTCCTCTCGGTGATCAAATTCAATAAAGCCACTTTAAGATCACCTGGCATTATTTCATAGTCTTAGTTAATTATTGCAACAAATACTAGGTGCGCTTAACGAGTAATGTTTTGCATCAGATTGGCGTCGCTTTGTGAATATGATGCACTGTGTATTCATTAAAACATACGCGGACATATGCGTGTTGTCATCGCTGCGTAAAAAGGAAAATATGAGAATATTACGCAGTGCTTTCTTGTTTTAAAGGTAAAGAAATGATTCAAATTCCGTTGCCGTGATATATCGAAACGATTTCAAATCACCGTTTTATCAGGTAGGCCTAAGCAAAATCTACATGATGCCAGCATGTGCCTTTCATTTACACCTTCCCTTGAAGTGTCATGTATTTAAATTCATAAACAATTGGAGAAGTGTTAATTACATTTACTAGGGTTACTTAAAAAATCAGCATTTAGATTTTTTTTTCATATCCGCAAATACATCGTGCCCTTTTTGAAGCAGTGTGTACAGACAACCTCACGGAGGACCGTACGGCCGTTATATTTATTAAATCATATGTAGCACATAAAAGTACAAAAATAATTCTGAATTGATGAAAATATTAGAAGGGCTTTTGTTGCGGTTTAAGATCCGCCTAACTAAGGAAGGTGGTTGTCGGTATTAAGGTAAACAGGCACACATATCAGCTTCTTTTACTTGCATAAACAGCAATATGATATAGCTCCGGTAACACTCCTGCAAGACTTTTATCAACTCAAAATAAACGTTTCGAAATTTCAAAAGCTCACTGATATATCTTAAATCATAAATATCCGAGGCAATAGTTAATCGAACACCAAGGGGATTGTGCCAAGTAATGAGCTCACGCCATCTTACGTTTGTACATGTATGCCTGATCACGCACAGACCAAGTCAGGAATGTCATTCAGTCAGGCGGCTGCAAGGAGCAGACGTTCACAGTTCACTGAAATGGCAACATCTGATTCCAAATGCAGACAGCACAGCAGTTTCCAGTGAACATAGCCTACTTCACCATAACTCAGACTGCAAACTGTTGAAGACAAACGTACAATTGCATGTTTAGATAGCTGACAGGACAACGCTGCACTGCCGCGCATTGCTTTACACTAATTTGCCAGTAGGGAGAGCCTTGAGGATTTTAGAAACGGTTCATTGTAAAGGAGTGTGTGCGTACTGTGCATGTCATTTAAGGGAAGAATGTTTATTTGGTCTGCGTGCATGTTATAATGAACTTTACTTTGATATATAATTATCACACTTATAAATCCGCACTGCAAGGCAGAAGATGGGATACACAAGGAAAAGGCAGTCCAAAGGGCTTGACTATATGGAGCACTGGGGTGTAACCCCATTACTGCTTTACAGAGCTATTGCGTGTTTAGCTGCGCCGTTATAGGCTTGTAGCATACCAGTGACATTGATTAGGTCGAACTTCAAGAGAAACCACAAGGACGGAAAAGGGAATTTTACTTTAAACCAGTCTAGGTGTTTTGTAGTTGTTGTTGTGTCCCAGGCTTTATAAACATAATATTCAGTGTTAGTTTAAAATATGCACCTGGATGCAATTCTGCATTTTAACCTATTTGCCTATAACCTACCTTTGCATCTGTTGCGGCAACAATAATAAAAAAAAAAAAAAAGCTCCCCCTGTGTGGGCTCTATTTTCTTACGTTTCACAGCATGTGCAATTAATGTGCCAACAAAACACTCTTTCAAATGCTTTCAAATGTCCTATTAATGTTCAAATCTTTATTTCAGTGTGGTGGACGCGTGTAGCTTTTAAACCGTGTTACAGGTCACGTCCAATAAAATAATCCCCACAGTTATCATTGGTGTTGAAGCAGAACATTCAGATAAGCAACATAATAACAGGCTAATACCAGTAACCTTTTCAGTACTGTGTTTTATTGAAGACCTTACGCATATACATTCATATCATTATTACTTTTACAAGACAACGTTGCAATCCTTACAAGCGCAAAGAAAGGAATGCAATCGGAGTGACATAAAATAACGATAATAAACAACTACTACATTGAAACGTCGTTTCTTTAAATGTCATGAATGGTAAAATAATAATAATAATAATAATAATAATAATAATAATAATAATAATAATGAAAATTTTTAAAAAATTGTAAAATTTTAAAAAATTAAACAAATCTTACATACCATTTCTTACCATTCTTGACACTATACACTTTTGGCCTACATTTCCAGCCCTTACAACCACAAATAGGCTATAGCCTATGGAATGCGATATTGTTACAAGACGGTCAATAACATAAAGCACTAGCCTATTACATAGCGATAAGGCCTCCTCAAATAGGATGCAAATACCAACATATGTCATTTCATTGAACAAGGTTGTACACAAGTACAGGGTAAAGAAAGGGACAACACTGAGCACATTGCAAAAAGCAAGTACATTAATAGGTCTAATAGACCGTCCTCTCTCCCTAATAATAATAATAATAATAATAATAATAATAATAATAATAATAATAATACATTCTTTGAAGACGTTTGAGTCCAAAAAGTTTTAGTTTGTTGGCTTTTGTTTGGAAGAACAAATATAAAAGTCACCTACAGAAAAAGTGTCCTGCAGAACATGACTTCTGATTATTTCACATCAATAACATGCTGAGAACATTTCACTGCTATAGCTTACTCATTGTACATGACGGATAATGCACTGCATTCACTCTGAGTTAAGGGAGCACACACATAAGCCTATGATTACATTTTTTTTTAATTTTACATATTGATTTAAAAAAAATCATAAGCACCGAGTTTCTGAAATGCGCTTTCCCCAAAAAACAACTTATTCTCCCGCTGTTGCAACTTTAGGCGGGTCCCTCGCTGTAACCGAGTTGGCCTTGAACACAGTTATGTAGTACTGTTGAATCTTTCCATTACAGGTCCTCGCTAGTTCATTGTAAAATACACTTTGTTTGACTGGTACAGTCTGGACTTAAACTTTTTATAGCAGCTCAAACCCGTTTTCTAACGGTGACCTCACTAAACGAAAGAAACGCAACCCATGCAGGATTCAGTGGTTGATGTTAAGACACGTTTAAAAGCAATAAAAGTAGGGGGGAAGAGGAAAATACCTTCAGAAATCTATTTGCACATGAACAAAGTCATGGCAATCAATTTTCAATGCGCAGTCATAAAAACATTGATATGAAATACACTGCGGTTTTAGTTCTCGCCTCCTCACGCAGACTCCCAGACTTCCAGATCTGCTGCCCGTGACCGTGAACGTGCCCATAAACGTGGCGAAAACTATGGAGACAAGATAAAGGCGTTGTTCCTCTTACCTAACAAAATATGGCATGTGGAGGTAAAGGCGACCGAAACCGAGATTCTTCTTTATCACTTTATAACTTCAGACATTTCTTTTTGCACTGATTCGCTCCAGTCAGGCTACCCTGTCTGACTTCAGTATTATTTTTAGGCCTATTTCGAGGGCTCGCCGACTCTCCCGCCTTATTTTCTCTGACTAAAACGGTAACAATCCTGATGTCGTCACTATGTGTCAACCGAAAAAGATGTTACACTAAAGACACATTTAGGCCGTACACTAATGTCATGACAGATCGGGATAAAGTAAAACACACGCACACAAACACATTCTCACAGCTTCTTCTGTGCGATTATGCCAGAACGTGAAGACTCACTGACGTGTATAGCTTTGGATGCCAGACAGCGGCTTGTTTAGGGTTTTTGCAACCCGCACCTTTGATATAAAAATATTAGAAATAAAGTAGGGTAATAAATGCTTGCAATGTAAAAGATGGATAGATGGTTGCATGCACTAAAAGAAGACCTAAGGGAGCGTAGAAGGCTTGGCTTTTTCTTTTCTTTTCTTTTTTCTTTTTTCTTTTTCTTTTTGCTGCCTATCGATTCACCTTCTGCCGCATCTCTAAAAGTAGGCCAAAGCTTGCTCCCTCAGCATGAGTCTCTTCTTCTTCATCCTGCGGTTCTGGAACCAGATCTTGACTTGTTGGTCACTGAGGTTCAGACGATCGGAGAGTTCCCTCCGCCGCTGCCTGGTGATGAATTCATTCAGCATAAATTCACCTTCTAACTCAGCCAGCTGAAGCTTGGAATAAGGTTTGCGCTTCTTTCTGGTCCGAGTGTGCATCGGGTACCACGGGGCACCTGGAGAAGAGGGGAGAGGAGGGGAGCACACAGTGGATTAGTCACCACGGTTGCAAAATCACGGTCACCTCCAAGGTTATGGGGAACCTACTGGGGCATCAGCTGTCCACGTCAAGTTGCCTCCCTAGTTAAGTCAGTATGCAATGCGCCATGTTAGAGCAAACCTATTAAATAGCATTGTGATAAGGCGCTTTTCTAAATATGTATATATGTAAATAAATGTATTATTTTGGTTTAGCTGGAGTAAACTGATGTGATTTGCTACACATCCATGATGTAGGGCTTGTGCTTTATCTTAAACTGAGAAAACTAATGCCCCTGGAAGCTGTCATTCCCTGCACATGTACCATGAATTTGTTTTGGTCTCTGACTCAAATCCCAATATTTGTAAATAAGGACTTGTCCAGTTTCGTTTCATTTTTGTTCCCCACGTTTAAAAAAAAAAAATCAGCCACCTTTATGGAGCCCACCAATATACCGCGGTTTGTGTCACAGGAAGTTTTATTGTTGCAGTTAAAGCAGCATTAATGTGATAATTGAGCCGTGCTTGCAAATACCCCGTACTTATTTGTGACTTTCAAAGCATATTAAATGACTCCTGAGTCTACAGCGACAGATATTAATTCTGTTTACGAGTCATTAAAAAGAAAACTGTCTCTGTTCGATGCAGTCAACCAAAGCGACTCACTTCTTTAAATCACTGCACTGATCTGTGTGAGTGCGAACAAAATAGACCAAAGTCAACCGTTTATATGTCTAAGTAACAGAACCTCGCCTAAGCTATAAAAAAATAGAAGACGGAACTAAATTGTTTACTCAAACGCTGCTGGTGATATGGATTGTTGGGGGTTATCTCTAACTGTACACACACACATGGCGCATGGAGTATTTTAGGGCAACCCCTAGTGGCGTTTGCACACCACGCAAGTACCCTGCAGGCTAACCTAAGCTGCATGTTGTGCATCAAGATAACGAGCTCTAATGACGGTTTAATACCGCAAATGTACGCTGTGCGCAGCCTGTTCTTTCTTATAAATAATGTGAAGGTGCGATTGTTTGAACTGTGGTTAAAAACAAAATACGCTCACCTCCGCCTGCGGCTATGTTGCTGGAATGGCTTCCCGGTGACACCAGGGTCTGTGTGTCGCTGGATGAAGGCTTGCTGCCCTCGTTGAGCAGAGAGGAGCTGGAATCGGACTCCATTGACTGACAGGATGGCGGGTCTTGCGTTAGCTGCTCGGTCCCATAATCGTATTTAGAAAAGGCAGCCGTGCTGCCAATTCCACTGTGCATCCCGTGGTCAGATGTTAGGGATGATGTGTCTCTCGCCCTATCCTCTCGTTTGAGACTGCTGCCACCTGAACAGGTCTCCCTATTCCCGTTGCCATTGTTGTAATAGCATTTGCCTTCCTCTGGTCTGGTAATTTCACACGACCGATTGAAGGAAGGGTTAATAGACACGGGGCTGCTAAAGTAGGATTGAGAGTATCCATTGCACGGCTCCGAAGGATTCCACGGGAGGGAGCAAACGTTGTCCCTTCTCGGGTACGAGAGAGACGGTAGCCCCGCCAGTTGTCCCCCTGAGGCTCTAAAATTCGGAAAGTAAAATGTGTCTCCAGTGTGGATGTTTACTAAAGGTCCCACAAACCCTGGATTAAGGAGATTATGCTCGCCCATTTCCGCGGGCCCGACCAACAGCTTCTAGTTTATTGCAATCTGACATTTAACATAGTTAAACCTGGAGGAGCGCCTGATTGGTCATTCTCAGACCACGTGTCCAGGCTAAGTTCTGCTACACATGGTACCACCCACTTGGTCCATCTCAGACAAAACAAAACATTAACTTCTGTATTACTGAGGTTTATATGCTTTTTAAAAATACTATAAACCTTTTATTAAAAATGTAGAATCTTGTTTTTGCTCACTCGAGCAACGCCGAGTCCAAAAGGAGTCCAGACTGCTTCTCCTTTTACACTCGTGGAACTGTCCATGGCCTCGTTTAATATCTTTATAAGCTGGCAAAAGTTTTTTAAATGCTATTTCTTATGAAAACTATTTTTTCTTGAAGGAGAGAGTGCATATGACATCTTGTTTTCTAGCAAATTATGGTCGAATTCCGTGTCATATAAAGCTGTGATGTCCCAATTTTACAAGCTTGTTTTAAGAAAAGACTGATGCTCATTGCCGCACTCTACTCATATTTACAGTAACGGGGTCAGCAGGTTGAAGCCACTGGCTCTGTAAAGGAGGACGATATTCTACAAGGTTACTTTAAGAGGGTATATTTCACATAATATTCTCTAGTACACCTCACATGAACAACTTTAACAGATACCGCCAATAAACGTTCGCAGCCAAACTCTGGTGGGATTGTTATACCTCTCACAATTCTTTTATATGAATTTTACAAGATATCAGAGGGCCCTTAGCTGATTCAATCAGCCGAGAGCCTCTCTGCTTTATATCGCACTAATTAGTTGATTTGTGGATGCAGCTCGGAAGACACTGAACAAATATGAGATATTCTGTGATACCGTCATCCTATTTTCTGACAAAAGCGCTCTCTTTACGCACGCGCACACACACGCAAACTTTTCAGACTCCACCAAAGTGCAGTTTCTTTCAAAAATAATAAATAAAAAAATCACTATCATATGCACATGATTTAGGCATTCTGCAAACAGCTGGCCCAACTATTTCTAATGTGGTCTATGGTCATCAAATTACCATAATCCTCGTACATATTCTTATAATTGATCCATGGCTTTTGCATTCCCCTCAAGGATACACAGGCTTCTTATTCTTGAAAATAAATAAATAAATCTAAGAAGACTGCACAGTCGTTTAAACTCTTTCAGTATTATACGGGTCCAGCAACAGTTTATTGCAATCGCCCTGCAAATTCAAATTTTGCTACCACCACCACTACCAAAAATCAATTTATATAATTACTAAAGTTGTCATAATCCAGTCTCCGCTTATTTCAATCAAGGTGGTTTAAAAAGTCCGACGACATATATTTAAAAAAAAATCATAGCTATAACATAGCCCACTTATGTCATCGTCAGCCTACTCAAGTTCACGACACAAGGTGGGATGAACTTGATGTTGAACTTTAATACTCCATTAAAATAAAGGAATAGATATGAGGTTCAGCAAACTTCAGTATGTATTGTGAGAGTTGATATCGCCATTAAATTTAAAGATATATAATCCGTATATTTGATAATGCACCGAATTCCATGTTGCTTATTAAAAACAAATGTAAATATATCACCCTTATTAACATAGCACCAAGAAAAGAAAATCTATTGTAAAGGTCCAAATATAAAATATATTAATATTCCTTTTATTTATTGACAGCAGCACTATGAATTTATGCATTAACAGAAATGCGCCGGCTTACAGAAGCCTGCACATGCGTGCTGAATGTCGCTAGTTGCCAATTAGAAATTTGCCAATGAGGTGTTATGTGAGAACATTAGCATTCACTTAAACACTGGTTTGGGAACGATTTGCAAGTCAGCCGATATCTGATAGCTGTGTCCGTAACTTGTGACCATGTATCCAATCTAACCGAAAGGCACCGGGCCTCGCTCTAGCCTTAAATAGAAAGAACAAATATCAAATGTTTAAACTGGAGAAGCTCTTGGGGATCTGTCGGGGTTTATCTCTCTCCCTTGGTCTCACTGCCTCTCCTATCACTGCACATTCTTGCATCTAGTTAGGGAGTCTCGCAATGCAGCACAACATCAATCCAGTATAATATCTTAGGCCTCGGTCTTATGAAAAGCATTTGGGTGCCTCGCTATCACTTCACAGCTCCTCATGTTATTATAACAGTTGACAAAAGCAAAACAGCACAGTGTGATGTTTACAACAAAATGTCCCGGACGTCCATGCGTTAAGTAATGTGCAGGCTTAAGTCGCCACTTTACCTCGGAGAAAGAGGCCATGTGTTGCGCCTCCTTGCCTCGTCTCTCCACGCCTCTGATCCAAAGTCTCCCACAGATCCGGATTTCACGTGCAAACAACTGCCCGTCTGTTCTGTGCATCTTTAGCTCGACGATGATGTCATATGTGACCGTGGGTTATAGGCCTTGTGCTCTAGCATAACGAAAATCTATTATTTAAAAAAAAGAACTTATAGCATATAGCACTGTCAAGGTCACTGTCTAGTACACTGTCTGCTCGATATTGAAAACAGTCCCGTGCAATCCCCGGGTCCCTGTCCAGACAGGGCAATAGCCTAAACAAAGGGCTTTTCTTCCCCTTTTCTCTCTTTGATTCTCGGCAGGCAGGTTGCCACAGTTATAGCTATGTGCAACCCCTTAAAAGCTTCCTTCAAGAAAAACTAACCACCAAGGGAAGTATAAGGAACCACAAAGGCGGTAACGTTTTAGATGAAAGGTTTTGGAAGAGCTTTTTTTGTTTGTTTGTTTGTTTGTTTGTTTGTTTGTTTGTTTGTTTACAGCAACACACTATGTTTTATGCGGTTTTCTTGCAAAAATAACAATATCCATTCTGACTAAGCTTTTGATAAAATACGAATTCTGCTATATCTAAGCTACTTGTATCTCCAAGAACAGCGCATATCATTCCGAGGCAAAATGATATTATTATTATTATTATTTTGAATTTCAAATTAAGGAAGCTAAAAACAACCCAAATAGAATACGTATTCATTATAATTTAACCCGGAGATTGTTGTGTGAAAATAAAAAAAATAAAAATAAAAATACGCAAACTAAGGATCAATAGCAAAGCTTCACTTTATAGAAATCAATATCTGAACCTGCCCGTCACTTTGTGCTTAGCTGTATCGAAAGAAACTGTCAAAAAATGTTAAACAAGAATATTTTTTCTTTGATTTCTTTATTTTATTAGCTGGTTTAATTTTTAATCCAAACTTGACAACTTTAGTATCCTGTGCGCCTGTATAGTAAAATGTTTAATCAAAAAATTTGACTATAAAGTGTTAATTAACTAGGGCTGTTTATGACTATTAGATTATGAATTTTCGAACAAAACTTGGCTTGTATGCCTAGCGAGATTTAATTCACTTGTAACATGTTTGAACAGTGTGCAGCTTTTTAAAAAATATGAAGTCGCCTTTTTTTCCAGTGAGGTCAACAAATAAATGCATAAATAAATAAAACAACTAAGCGCTGAAAGTCTCGGTAGCCTTCTGCGTCTTACATTGATCGGACATATTATGCCTAGAATACATCAAATAACAGATTTACAGACATCAAATAATTTTGCACTGATGGTATAATATAAGGTTTAATTCAGACAGCAGTGTCCTTGCAAAATAACTAAGATAGAAGTGGCATTCTGTCAGCTTTAAACGTCAGGCTTCAACTTTAAATGCTGACAGAAAACTTTCCTTTTTTATCTTTTTTACATTAAAATAATTGGACAAAATGAAACAAAGGTAAGCTCCGTGTTCCGCAAATATTGTCAAAAGCACTGAAAAAAAATGTCAACCAGGCGCTAAAACTAGACATGAACGAAAACACATTAAAAAAAATGCTGTTGCAACACTTCCTGATATTTTCCTCTGGTCACCACCAGAGGTTATCAGCCCCCTTTTTCATAGCTGACGGTGGCCTGCTGCTTTCACACCTCCACATACAGCAAAAAGCAAGGGCTGCTTTTTTCTTTTAGTTTTGAAGCAGTTTTGTATGGTTTAATGAGATTATATGCTGCATAATTCCCCGTTTGGCACATAAAATACTAATCTGGCTATTTAACATATTTGGGATAGATGTCGATTTGGGCCTAAAACTGAGCAGATGAAAAAAGGGGAACCGTGTAGCTTATTGCGACGCTGATACATTTACACATGAGTTGTATGTACTGTACCATTTCTCTTTCTTCATATATGTATATGTATAACGCTTTAAAAACATGATTGTTACAGCATTACACACGCGTATGTTTTAAAGCGCATTTTCCGCTCGTCTCACTGCATTTTGCTGGTGTAGATTAGCCAACTTATGTGGCAAATTACTGGTCGGACTTTAAATACACAGCTAAATAAAAAATATTTAGCGCATATTTTTGTTCTAAAACAAAATACATATAAACAGACGTGCATTTTTACATATGAAAACGTTCACGTCGTCGCTGTACGAAGTGTAGCTCATCGACAGAAATAAACCACATTTAAAAATTAAGGTTATGCTTGTCACAGCATATTTTTCCTTACTTTTGTTTTTTCAGTGTACTTTTTTTTTGAAAGCTACAAAATGTCCTAAAACAAAGTCCATGTAGGCCTACTGCCATATTAGGAAGAAAACAGCCGTACCTTTAATTGTTTTATTGTGGGCGACGTCGTATAATTATTTCCTCTTGCTGTGTAGGCAGTATGGCTGCTTGCTGAGGGTTACTGATGTTGGTGTGAGGCGTCAAAAGTTCTACCTGTCCTCCGTGGTCAATAACACACACACCTCATGATGAGTGCATGAAACCATTGGTGGTTTGGGAGGTATGGGCTAGAACAAGTACTTTTAGATGACTTCTTTAAAAAAAGGGGGGGGGGGGGGGTGAAAGAAAAGAAAAAAACAACTGAGCCAAAATGTTAATGCACAGCTCTTAGAGATGGTCAGAGTCGCAGGTCAGAGGATATCGCTACACTTCCCCTTTTTATGTATTTATGGCATGTCATTAAGCCCGTCTGTCTAGACTGGGAAATAACACCTTGTTTGCCTACAAACAAACCGTCAGCAGTGGTGTCCAACCCCCTATTTATTATTCACAATCCGCTGTGATGTCAAGGTCAAAGTGACTGCATAGTCATGGTCAAGGGTAAAATAGAGGAGCCGGAACTTTCTACAGGGACTGAAAATCCAGGAAACGAACGAACAAAAGTTGAAGTCTGACGGCTTAGAGCCTCAAGTCTGACACAGCGCGCCAGAAATTTGCACATAAAGAAATGAAAGTGAACAGCAAAACTTAGACTAATGATAAATTAGCTGGATTTGTTTGTTTGTTTTTTGGGGGATTAGCTTTAACGTTAGATTTAAAAGGAAAGGCCTCAGACGTTAAATGCTAAGACTAAAGAAAGGCACAGAAACCGTTTTCATGCTTTACATCTCACATGAAGAGTCATATACCTTGGTTTTAATTCAGATAAAACATTTAATCACAGACTTGATATGGGCTAGTCACCAGGAGCTTAAAATAAACTGACCGCATCTTCAATTATTCTCAGGACACTCGTGTCTAACCGTTTATGTCCGCGTACTATTTTTCTCCAGTCATTTCCTGTTGCACAAGTAGCATAGCCTAACTTACCTTTGAGAAATTCATGACTAAAGTCTGCATGTGAAACAAGTGGGCGCATGTAAAATACAACAAAACCTTCCCTTTAAACACATAAAAAACATGTACATAAACAAAACCACACAGACTTGTAGCATAATGCTGCCTTGGTGGGGAATTGTGTTTTTAGCGTCAGTGCGTAATTGACCTACTATTAAGACGCAGATAGACTGTGTGTGTGTGTGTGTGTGTGTGTGTGTGTGTGTGTGTGTGTGTGTGTGTGTGTGTGTGTGTCGGGTGAAATGGCTCCTCAACCTAACTACAACTGCAACCTGCGTATAGGCTTACCTGTAACAACTCCGTACTGCAATTACAGCAGGCTCGAGCCTGTACACCGATTCCAGCGAAGATCCAGGACTAAAACTACATTTACCAAAGCAAATGCTTTGCCTTTTAAATCTACTCAGGTTTTGTCAGTATGTTGGAAAATATTAATCAGCAAAATATGTTATGAATAAATACTCTCAGTACAGATGGTGTCTAATTAAGACAAAGGTTGCCGGTTTTTACGTTTCCGTTAGACCCACAAAACACTTTTGTACCTGTGGACATAAAATAATAAGGATTGAAAATGATAACCCGCTAAATGTTCGCGTGAGAGGGGGTAGATAAGCCATTTGATTCGTTGAATGTCAGCTATTCTGAAACTTGAACGAATGCTAAATAACAGAAAAAACAGCACTGCTTTTAACTTTGATGGAAATTGCGGTGGAATTTTACGGTACAAACTTCATGAGCACATTTCTCCGTTTCTCAGAGCTGATCTATGTAAATAAACGGGTCCTGTAAGTCTCAACATTGTAGTTCTATGTGGAAAAAAGAAGTAAATTCCAGCATAGTTATTCATTTATGTTTTTCTGACTTTGCAAGTGCCAGTATGCCTTGTTGCGCACTAATCGTGACTAATCACCGTATCATCCCTGCTTGCCAACAAGATGACTCCGGGTTGCCCAGTTTTTCTTAATCGAGTATTGTGCGAAATAAAAATCTGGACTCGCCCATCCATTGCTGGGATATTGTAGAGGAAAAGCGATAGTGGTCTGGGTCTCTGCTACTTAGTAGCACCGGTGTAACTTGAAACGAAAGGAAATGCTGCGAGTAGGGTGGCTGATTGACTTGGATATTTGAGCATTTTTATAATCATCATTTATTTATGAAACACGTTATCAGTACGTAATTCAACACCACAAAACAGTTCACATACTGCACCAAAGTAGAAATTACAGGCGTCGTACAAGGCGTGTGATCATCTCCAATGTTACACTAAAGAAGTCAAAACAAGATAGAAACGATTGTGCATTTATGTGTAATACTCACTGACTTTAATGGTTTACAATCATTCCGGTAGCATGACAGAATCCTTCACTGATAAAAGGAAAACATACAGGTTTGGGGGATATTCCAGTTTACATTTCCGCCATACTAGATAATGTGAATTAAATAAGAAAGGCATTGCACTGTACAGATTAACGACATAGCAGCCTTTGTTTTACCCCAGGCTTAACATATCCCACACACATAGCTTTTGAAATTCAGACGGAACATTTTTTTTCTTTTTCTTTCTTTTTCCCCTTTTTATTTAAAAAATTATTCTTTCTTCCGAAAGTCTTTTGTTGAAGACGATAAAATCTCAAGTTCAACACGTCTTTTCGCCACCGCAACCATTGTCCATGCGGCGATTACAGTTCAAAAATGACATTAAACCGTGTCCTCTGTTTTGATCAGTTGCAAGTATTGAAATATCATCAGTCCTTTTGAAATCTTAGAAAAAGGAAACAGAAAAGGAAACACACAATACTTGTCTTTGAAATACTAATATCGTTTTAAATATTATATATTTATATATGTACATTCCTATAAAACAAAATGTGAAGTGAATTTTTATATTTTCACAGTTTTTAGAGCATTATCTCTAAATTGAAATCGGAGACCTTGGTTGCGTGGTCGGTGGAGTTGATGATGGAAATTAAATTAAAAATACAAAAGAAATTTCTTCAACTACGATTGGAAGAGGTAAATATATGGCAAGATGATTTGGAAAGTGTGACTTGCAGTTTCAAGAAAGTCGCTCATCCATTCAAGTGGTGTGCATATGACTGTTCTTGGATTTACTGACAAATTTCTTCTCCTTGACTCGTCGGTTTTGGAACCAGATGGTGACTTGACGCTCTGAAAGGTTGGTGGCGGCCGAGATGCGCCTTCTCTTGTCTTTGGTGATGAACTTGCTCGCTGCATACTCTTTCTCCAGTTCCTTGAGCTGGATTTTGGTGTAAGGGACACGCTTTTTACGCCCTCGACGATAACTGCTGACCTCGGGCTGCAATGGCACAACATCTGCAAGAAAATAGGAACAGTTCAAGGAAAATATTAGTCGCTGTGCAAAATAGCACAATGTTTCATTTCACAAAACCAGCAATGCTGCGTTTGACAAGGCCGGTCAAATTTGGATGGACTCTACTGGAGTGAAAATAGGAAAATACTTTTGTTTTCACAGTCTCTCTGAGTGTGTGTGTGTGTGTGTGTGTGTGTGTGTGTGTGTGTGTGTGTGTGTGTGTGTGTGTGTGTGTGTGTGTGTGTGTGTGTGTGTGTGACGGGGATGGGGTACAGAGTTAAAATTTTCTGGAAGTCAGAATCTCTGGTGTGCTGCACCTGACATGTTGAGGGGTGACTGAATAACTTAGAGTTGTTTCTGCAAATGATCTTTCAATGTCAAGTGACAGTTATGGTTCATGCTAATACTTAATCTGATCTCAATGATAATCTGTGGACCAACGTAACTGCGGTTATTGTTATCTTAAACGAATCTCCCGTTGACATGTAATCAAGCTGTGGGGTAAGACTGATAAGTGTAATTATATTTGGTCCTGTTGTGTGTGCCGTACACCAGTCACCAGTAAGACACATGAATCACAATGTGGCATCTAACTTGAAGACAGCTGGCAACTTTAAGTTTTTAATTTTTACAATAAAGATAGGCTTTTTTGAAAGATTCTACGTTTTACTCATATTATAAAGCAGTTTTCTTTTTTATATTCTATTCACTTTTTTTTGTTAATTCCCCATAGTGCTTTTTTTAAGTTAACCTAACTTTTGTGACTAGTCCCTTTCGTCAAGAGTAAAGCTAAATGCAAAACAACCGTGCAAAAACATGACAGGACAAGTATGGCAATCTTAACACAAATACTGGCAAGCTGTAATACATGCAGTTTTTCACCCCCTATAATTTGCAGCAAGAGATTGTTACGATACACTATTCTTGTGTAAACATGAAATGGGGAAAAAAATCCACATTATTTAAGCTAAAGGATTTTAAAGCAATGTCCTAATATTTGGCTCACTGTCCTCAATCATTCAGTTATATCTTGTCATTAAATTGAGGATAACCGACTGGATATGAGAGTCACTGCATGTGTTTTTAGCTGCAAGCAAATCAGTTGATGCGTGTGAGAGGACATCAGTGTATGTGTGTGTGGCTGAAACAGCACAGAAAGGCAGCGCGCGCTTGTGTGTTCGTGCATGTGGGTGAGCGCGTAACTGTCTGCGTGCCCGTGCTTGCGTGGCTCGCTCTTGTGTATTTATAATATTTAAAAAGCAATGGGGTCCCTACCAGAAATTAAAAATAGCTACAGATTTCAAAAAGATAATAAAGTCATAAGCTAAACAAAGTAGCCTAGTAAACACTCTGTAAAGTGCATACTGGCGCATGCTGTTGATATGAGGCATGCTGTGTGATGGCAAACAACGTAAAAGGTGAGCCTGTCCGTCTTTTTGAACCATTTATACGACATGATGCAAAGATCTGTATGTAATGCAAATGTTATAAATGAATCCTAATATATGCAAAAGACGCACCACGGGGGCGCTAAGATTTATTGGCACCATCCAAACGCAGCAGGCTAGCTAAGCCACTATATTGTCATACAAGGGGCAAAGGTATGCAGTGCTGTTCCTTTCTGTTCTACGTGACGAAACTTAACTATTGTCATCATATGACTGTCAAAAGCAAATACTCAGAAAGGATGGGCTCCAGAAAACCCACCTTAACGTGGGATTCCAATTTACTTTCAATTTATGCATATTTCAAAGAAATGCATGGGGATTTGTTGAACTTCAAACCATAAGAATATCTCCGAATAAAATGAGAGATGCAGGAAAATTACACGTGATGACAGACACAGGAATTTATAGTTGTGTGTTTATTTATCAGATTTAGTTTCCCGTGGCTCATTGGTAAGTTGATACGGAGACTTTAACACAATAAAATTAGATGACCACAGTACTTTAGATAGACCACAGTAAGAGAGCAAAGTAAACTATCTGCCTGCATTTTAATAGCCCTGATGCGGTGACAAAAGTATTAAAATACTGCAAGCAGCTGGACTACTACAGAAATTCCAATCTACCAGAACACTTTAAAAATCATTATACTTTTCCATACCTGGGAAAGGTGATTTCCAAATATGAGTTGGCTGTGTTGGCTCTTTGTAGCCATCCCAGCTATTAGGGAGAGCCCAGTGCTGGTAGCCCTCCATGGGAATCAAGGCGTCGTGGCGCGGTTCAGGGTGGGCACTGATACTGGGCACCACCGACACGTCGAGATATCCGGGAACAGCCTGATACGAGCTGGCGAAACTCGGATAGAAGGCAAACTCTTTCGCCCTGGTAGACAGCTCTTCCGTAGGCAGCGCTGTGCTGGGCTCGGCATATTTCTCTGCGGGATGGTACGAGCAAGGCTTCTGCTGCAAGTTCACGTTGTGCGAATGAGATAATCTGCAGCCGTAATATGGGTTTCCAAAGGGATAACCGTAACTCAAAGATGCACTTGATGATGTTTGAGAAGCGGGACACTGTCGGCCAGTGTCTGTGGAGGAAATATCCGAGTAGACGGAGCCCTGGTGGGTCGCTATGGTGCCAGAATGTCGTCCCAGCGCGGGGTGCGACATCAGGTCCCTGCAGTGGGTCGCAGGGCAATTACCGCTCAGTCCCTCCATTGTTTGGTTTTTATTCTGGTTGTTTTCATTCGGGCTTTTTTCATAAACGTACATCAAGGTGTCCGCCCAGCGTGGATGCAGAACTAGCGAAGTCGTCATATCACGGGCTGCCGATGCTTTTTAAAAGTCGACTACTCCAAGACGGACACCTCATTTCCAACTACAGTTTACACCGAGCGCATGCGCACATAGTGCTCTTGTGTGTCCACTTCATTAAGAATCTGGCACGTGATACGCTAACAAGTCCTACGAGATTGAGCTTGTGAGCAGGAGCAGAGCAGCCCTTTAAAGACCCACTGCCTCAAGTGTCACCGTTTTTCCTGCAGAACACCGAGTCATATCATTGGCTTAAATCACCTAGACCCACACCCTTAAAGGGGAGTTTGGATACGTTCGCGATCTGGAGCAAACGAAAGCAACCTGTGAAATTTAGCCGATTTCTGAAGTTGCCAGGGGATATAACATTGTGCACAGAGAAAATTAAAATAAAATATTTGTATTTACATTTGTGAATAGTATTTTCAGCTTCATATGACACAAACTCTTATCTCTGTCCATTACTGTGTGGTGGACATATGTTGCGTCTGGGGTTTTGTTTGAAATATAAAAATATATAATATTACAGAACGATAATGCAATATGGAATCTTAATTATGTAGTCAACTTAATCTTTATTATCTCATACTGGTCTTAGGTATATGTGGGACACTATATATGCATATTTAAACCTCTTATCAAGGCTCCTTCCTAGAAGTGCGCATTTAGATCCGTATCTTCTACTAATTCGTACATTAATATAATGAAGAAATTCTGTTGTTTTTTTTGCAGCAGGTAATAATCAGGATTTTACTAATATTACATTTAAGATGTTGAAATTGTGAAAACTATAGTATTTTATTTTATGTATTTCTTTTCTTTTATTTAGTTATTTTTTAGAAGGAGGTAATTATTTTTTGCAGCTTATTGTTCTTAATTAAGTAATTATCTACAGGTTAGCCGGGTGTCTGTGTGTGCGCCGTGTGTATGTGATGCAGACCTACCAGGCTCAGTTTTAGGATTATCAACCGTGAATGTGCTGAATGACTGTCACTGCACCGCAGTACCAGCCGCCACAGGACGAGATGAAAGCCATAGCAGGTAAGACGCCGTCATTACCAAGTAAGCGAACAGTGTTTTGGTATTTAAATATATAAATGCCGTAATTGCCCATACTGACTGATAGCGTTTAGTTTATATAGAGTTGAATCCGTTATATGTTTAAGTAAAGATATATTTAGTTTAAACATTCACTCTCAGGCCCAAAGTGAGTTTCAGCGACAAGAAGATAATCAGAGTCACCATTAAGCGAATTCATGTGATGTTTCCGTTTCACTGTGCATTTCATTCATACTCTATAAGTGGATGCTGACGCTTCCAGGGGAAAATAAGAACAAGGGCCGCTTTGAGCTGGACTGTGTTTTGGCTACAGAGCTTATTTAATTATACTCCATGATAGATATGCGCACCTATTTCTTCCAACAACTCTTCCTCTGTTGTTTTATCCGCGTCTTCCTTTAGATTTGTAAGACCATTCAAAAAGTTTTAGTTCTTCTTATTACCACCAGGTTCTATAAACCCCCCCCCCCCCCCCCCCCCACACACACACACACACACACACACACTTTCTTCTGTTCTGCATTTCAAAAATTACTTCTGAGCTAATATATAAAACTTTACTGTATTTTCAAGTTTCAAATATGGCCGATAGGCTAGGCCCACAGTGAATCCATAAAGGCTTTTTGTAATGCCTGTTCCATGAGTCACTCATAAAGCAGGCTACAAGCTGCCCTGTAAAGTGCGGATAGTTTATCAACATTTTTGCTCTTCTGAGTTGTCTTAGGAATAATCGAGCAACCGTTGCGCATTTGCAAACAGCACTGGGGAAGCCGGACCCCTGTCGTTCCTCGGACAGAGACTTTAGTTCTTTGTCTCAAGGAAATTACAACTGCGAAAGGCTCATCCAAGCGGCAGCTGCACGGAAGTCCAAGGTCAAGGTAAAAAAACGCAGACAAACAAGGTCGTAATCAGAGTCTAGACAGGCAAGAATGAACTTCACACTGAAGTATGCATGCAAACTGGAAGTTATTTGGAGTACCTTACTCTAAAATATTTGCTATGTGCGAAGAGGGGGAAAGAATTCCAAATACTATTTAGTTTCTGCTTGAAAATCAGGAATTTGACAACATTTGCGCGGCAGAAAACCGGCACCTTCAAAACTAAAAATTTAGCTCCTTTTTATTATTAATGACCGTATATAAAAAATCTTCTTTAATTGTTAGTATTTTTAATCAATGCTGTCTCCTATAACAGATACAAGTGCATATTTCTTGCTGATTATAGAAACAGTTCCTCCAGACTGATGATGTAGCGTTGGTCGAATAGGCAGCCTAATAGTTGTACACATTAAACAAAGCAAAGCCAAAAAGAGAAGGAAAATCGCAATCAACTATCTTTTTTCGTATACAAATATATAAATCACGTGTTAATCTGACCTGTACATTCCTCTAAAATAGACTGGAAATGTCCGTTTCTGATTTTATCAATCATTTCTGAAAAACTAGACTAGATTACATTATCACAGCAGATTAACATCTTAAATATACGGGTAACTGTTGAATTCGCCTTTTTTAACCTTTTGTAAGTAGGAGTAAGTAATACAACTATCACGTTTATGGTTAGGAGAAAAAGAACAAAAAAATATAGATTGGATAGTATGTAGGCGTTTAAGGAACAATAGCAAAGATACCAGTAACTCCATGTTAGCTATAGTGTTTAATTAACCCCTCAGAAAATATGTTAACGTGAACTTCAGAATTCATTATCTTTCATTAACCCTTAACCTGCTTAAGATACACAGATTCTTATAAATATTTTCCGCAAGTTTCCGCATGCCTAAGTTTCACATTGTATTTAAAATTTCAAAGTAATATCATCCGAACTACTCATTCACAGTGAGATTTATAAATAATTAATTGTAAAATGAAGATTGCTATTTTCTTGCCCACGCTGAACCCTAAACTTGAGTTTAGGGTTCAAATGAGTTGCGCTGGGTAAGTACGCAAACTTGTCTCTTATGCTGGGAAATCAGACTAAAATTAATTCGCCTAAGTGGGTTTACTTTTTTCGTCACCGCATATTATAGTTCTTAAATGTACTTATAATGACAAGAGAGAAGGAAACGCTTTCAATCAAAGTCGCGTAGCTTGAAGGGGTATTATCCAAACTACAAAAAAAATAAATAACTAAATAAATTACGCAAATACATTTGCAGTCAGAGACAATAGTGAAAAACTCTCACTGCTCAGTTTTAAGCAAAGTATTTTAGAGGGGTTCTGGATACTTCTCCTTATTCGGTTTATGGGAACTTCGACCAGTAAAATTTAAAAAACATGTAATTTTACAAACATTCATCCATCTTAAATATTAAAACTTTTGTTTAAAAACTTAGAAGGATCTGCAAGGATGAATCAAATACTCTTCACTGCGAAAGTGGAGGAAGTGTTAATAGAAACGATTATCCTGACCACCAGCAATGATGCCTCGCAGTAAATACATTGACAACCAGACATCACGTCCTGCCAGACAGGCCCTGTCAGGCGGGGAGAGCGCCTGTCTGGTGCATTGGTTTGTGGGGGAGGGGAACCTTCCATCCTCATACAACGGCTCCCTACCTGCAGCTTCCGCTCTCAACTCACTGCATATGCACACGACTTAGCCGATGGCTATTAAGCGAGAAGAGTATGCGTTTACAACATGCACCGAGCGCCATTTTGACTCTGCAGTACAAGGCTGTAGTGTGTTATTGTACAACCCCATTCAACCCAATCCCATTTACCGCAGGCCCATATCTTATTCAAATAATAATGACACTGCCATCATAACCTACAAATTAATCTTTTGAGGTGGAGACAAATTAACATTTCCACCTAAAGCTAAGCCTAAGTGAATTATTTTTCATCTATCTATGAAATAGTATCTTACCAGTTTCATTATGATGCAAATCCTTGGATATATTTAAGAGTTTCCAATCAGCTGCAGGCTGAACCAATGTTATAATGAAGTTAAAATCACTGGTAATTCAACTGAAAACCACACGTAGACTATGACAAACCAAAAACCCAAATAGATGTGCGCAATATAGTAAGGAGCCCATGGAGACTTTTAGCGGCTTTAAGTATACTGTATATGGACTAACTAACTGGACCCAAACTGGATTGTGATATATACATAAACATGACAGGAAACTGAGGCTCATATTAACTTGAAAGCATCGTGTCAGTCACAAGTTACTGCTTGAGTCGCAACATGTACTTCCATGCTTGCATTAATCTTTGTTCGTCCAACATTTTCCTCTGAAAAATACAGCGCTTCTCCTCCTAGGAATCACTTGTGCTGTGCGCGTGTGTGTGTGAAGGTGGACTGTTGTTCTGGAAGCAGGACAATGCTTTCCTGTCATGAAAGCATTCCTACAAAACTAAAACAGCATCTCAATCTGGTGTTTTCCCCTCCGAGCTGCATTTAATTTACGATCAGAAGAGTTCGTAAGCATAGAAGCCATGACCACTGACTTTCTATGCCAACTGTCAGGGCATAGGGCAGCATGTGATTTTTGTCAAGGTCTGAAATATATAACTAGGCGGTGCGGTGCTTGGTGCGTGACAAAGAATGAATTTGCAAAACAGTAACATAAAATGTTAATTTAAACGCAATGCTAAATAGATCAGGGTACAGCTTTTAGTTTGCTAGAACCTAGGTCAACAAATTAGCCTGGTTCTTGCATTTTCTATATTTTGCCGCATAGGGATGAGCAGCTGATACTAGGAGCCGAACCTGGATAAGGCATTTGTGACCCCAATCTAATGTAAACTACGTGGCAGTCGCCTATACGTTTTCAGGAGATAAATCTACTGCTAAATCGTAGTCTAATTTCAGTGGTAGGAAGACATGTTTGCCAGGCAAACTTAAATTACATTTAGTATTCGTGAAACAGCATACAGTGAACAGAAGACACAAATGTATTGAGTTTAGACAATACAGTGCAGGGAGTGTCCCAGCCCTTTAGATTCAAACCACTAATACTTTCTTAAATAGACTCTTACCAACTTAAGGTTAAAGATGTAAACTACTGCAAAGCTAAGTAACAAAATATGGCTGATGTTTGGAAAATTAGTACGTTTCGCTTGAAGTTGGTCATCTTTAGGATAATCACCGACAGGTTTGGCCATTTTACGCGTCAGGGATAGCACAGTGTAGAGAGTGGCTGTATGTCATGACTCTTTCAAACACGCTGCATGAAAAGGACTACATACACATACATATAAATTAGGCATAATTTACTTCAGATTTGACTCTTTTAATCTCACCCAAAGCAGGTAGACTATGAGAGGATGGCCGTGGACTAACCGCAAAATAAAGGAGGCCAAGCAGAGCCGCGCCCACAGAACAGAGGGTATGGCTGGCAGACCACCGCTCCAGCTAGGCCAGATGGATTTGCAAAATACAACGCAGGCTTTACAACCCTTTTTTAAAAGTGTACTTATCATATTCTCATTACATTGTCCATTGTTCATCATTCGTTCACTGCACTGAACTGATAGCAGGGTCTTTTACAAAATTCGAGAATAAGAAATTGTGCAGGTCATTAAGTTGCAATGCAAAGTGTATTTCTGAAATGCAATAAATTCGTCAGGAATACAGCACCGATTTAATGGGGAGCATGTAAGCCGCTAACATTTGTAGAATTTCGCACAATTCAGATGACAAGCTACACCAGCATCACCACAAAAACAGACGGATAAATAGATCTGATAAGGTGGTTGGTGTAGTTACACAACAATTTATGATTTTAGACAATATATTGCTGTATATTAGGCTTCCTGACGTGGATAAAGGCAGTTTAGCGTAAACTTGCGCAATTATCTCTTAAACTCATCACAAAATGAGTACTGCCACTATAGATTTAAGGTTTTTATTTTAACTTCTGCAATGCATTATTTGATTTGCTATTTACTTTTATAACGACACATGACACCAACACGTTACTAAGTCTTATCTCGTCCAACACTGCAGGCCCAAATTTTGACCAGGTTTTGCCTTTATGTGCGCCGTTAATAAAATATCTTTTTGTATATGCCAAATCTTTGATTTACCACTGTTTAAGTGGTAAATCAAGTTTTGCAAGAGGCACTGCTTAGTGTTCCTGCTGCAGTCTAGAGGGTGGACCGGTGAGAAAGCTGACAAAATAAATCCACAGTTTGACGCGTCTCGTCGGAAGTCCAAGTTCAAGTTAAGAGAGGCCGTCGCTCCATCTGCCCAGACAGCAAAACAAAAGACACACACGTTCATCATTAATCACCTCACTCCTTCTCTCAAAGAATAAAGCCCTTAAAACTTTTTTCTGCACATTTCAGACTGTCACTACACAAGCTGTCCCTTAAATGAGTTCTACCCACGCCAGAAGTGTGTTTAATATGTTTGAAGCTTCCCAATTGTTGCCGAAAAAGATCTTTGCGAAGCTATTTTTCTGATGAAGAGCTATTCTCCTTAATAGCAGGTCTGAAAAAAGAACAACACAGTCGTCGGCGGTTAAGCACGTTTATTTTGAATGTGATTATCGCGAGGAAACTGATCCAAAATATGTTTGGCCATTTAAGATATAGAAATATGTAATCAAACCATCTTCAAGGGCATCTTGCGGTTTTTCTTGTGGACTAGTTTCTGCGCCACCAGCGTTCATTACAGTTTCTAACACTATGCAGTCTTCAAAGAGCTCTTATATAGAAAATGTGTCAGAATGCAAACAGAGTTCCGAGGACACGCGCTCGGAATATTTTTGAGCTTAAGACGCCACTATATCAACTACTGAGAGGGCTGCCAGTTGTATTAAAAACTGTTTCTAAACAAAGTTTATACAGAAAAGCCGAATTAAAATAATCGCTTTCTGATCAGTAACTAGTGAGGAAACGTGCACGAAGGACCGAACGCTGCAGATCCAACTCTGCGTGAAGTGTTTCTTTATAAGTATGTAGCTAAAATAACATATTTTACTTTTTGCTCCACTTAAAGTCCAAGTATCCAGACTAAGATGCAAATATTTAATTTGAAGTCCTAAATGTACCTACACGTTCCTTATCATTTTCACAGTGAAATCCATGCAACGTGTGAAATGCACTATATACTGTAGTATTACTTATTTTCAAAAGGCGAAACATGCAGATTGCATTTTGAGGTACAAAATGTAAGCAGTGGACTCGGTTGTAATATGCACACGGCTTGTTTGGATAACCCACCCTGTGAAGCTCACTTTACTCTAGCACACCAAATAAAAATGCGGGAAATTTACTGGAAGAGATTTTTAGAATAACTTCCTCACCTAGTCTGCAGCAGTTCAACGGTGACTGTATCAAGAGCTTAAAATCAAATAGGCTGTTGGTTTGGAGGAGCTGCGGACTGGAAAATGATGTCAGCACCTGCATGATGTTGTGATGAAGAAAATCTTGAAGTGAAACGGTGCACTTGAAACCAAACGGAATCATATGTGTAAACCAAAAAATATGTATGTAGGCAACTACTATATAGATTTAGTTTAATTATGAGTTCTTATGAAAGAAGTGAATCATAATCAAATACACCAGAAGCGCGTGGCTGTGTGTTTTTGATGCCGAGGTAACAGATTAGATATGCAGAGGTGGTTATTTTTGCCCAAGTTTGTCATCTGAATTTGAGAAACCGACATTAAACTACTAAAATTACTCTAAAATCAGTCATTTATCTTTGATTATACAAAGCAAAATTTTTCAGTTTCACTGAAGGGGGTAGCTTAGTAGAGTTTATAGGGGGTAAAGTGCTTTTTATTTGCAGTTAAACTAATAGCTAATGTATGAATTTTGAAAAATTGAACAGTCCTTTTTAACAAAAAAAAAAATGAACAATTGAAAAACTGCCGCAGTTTCGATGGGCTATACCTGAAATAACATTGCTTAAAATAACTCCAGAAAAGATTTTGTGTGGAGTGCGATCTCTTTCATCGCTTCTACCTGCAACCTACCCCCTGTCTTTACATCAACAGGATTACTTTACTGTGCTGATACATTGGCAAAAACAGCGCGGAAATCTAATAGTGAACATGTAATGAACACAGACATTTTTTTTAATTATGACGGAAATCTTTTACAGAGCTCCCTCTTTGTGATAACAGATACTAAGTTGAATATGTCACAAGTGTGACTATTTGAATTCTGCTCAAAGTCAAATGATCTTTTCTGCAGAACTACCGCTGACCCTCGTTCTATACATACTGGTCCATTTGACCGTTTAAGAGATAAACATAGCTGTCCTTGAGAATGGTTGTTCGTGCAAAACTAACATTAGGCCACACCTGGAGCATAACAGAGAAGAAATTATAAGGCAAACCATAGATAATCAAAGAAGAATTGATGGAGTTACACATTGACTATGTCGTTCACTGTCTAGGTGCGTTTTTCGGCTTCAAGTACATAGCTTGGATGGGCGGTGGAGAGGATAAAGGAGAGAGGCAGATCAATTCATGGACCAAAATCAGTTCTGGCTCATTTGTTCCGGTGTATTGCGCACATAAAGATGAGCAAGGCGAAGTTCAAGTTCAAAGTCCCCGTGCTCAGACAGAGCTGTGTGTGCTCAGGAGAGGACACTCCACCTCTCTCATAAACCAAAACAGTAGCCGTGTGCATAAACAGGGTCCAAATTCGAGAAAGAAATGTCTCTCATATAACTCGTGAGCCAAAAATATAATAAAATAAAAATAAAACATAAAAAAGGAAACGAAACTGCGAACAATCTTATCAACCCTGTCATAAGGGGTTAATCTATTTTTTGATCTGTCCTTGACTCGCTTTTATCTTATCTGTAGTGATATTTTAAAGCTGTTGGCTGTAGAGAGAATGTCTTCTTATCAGCTCGGTGCTAGGGCATCTTATTGACTCGGGTTTTCTTTTTAAGTCTGAATGATATTACGAATTCTGGCTGAATTGGGCCACCCCTTTCACCCAACTACTTAAAATAAAAATAAATAAATAAATAACACGCCGGTTATCAAACTTAAATCTGCAAATTTGATCACCTGTCCTCATCTAATATTTCAAAAGTCAAAGCACATACTTTGTCAGGCATCATATCTCAACAGATGAGGATGCCAAACCTTCTGAACCTTATGGTGTCAATATTAATTCTTGAATTCATTCATTATCCCCGTTTGAACCCATTAAAAAGTCATGCATAAAAATAAATTTTTATCAAATATGTCGATATCGAGATATTTGTGGAATGTAACCCACGTAAATAAACGAAAAGAAAATACAAATAAAGTAAAAAGGAGCCCTATTTTCATAAAAACAAAAATTATTAAAAAAAAAAAAACAGATCTCTGTAGCGCTGATTTCTTGCCGTTTTCTTTTATAATGTTTGGCTTAAAAACGTGTGCCTCCTTTAAGACACGAATTACTTCATGCAAATCACGAAATACAAACCAAACTTAAGAGTTTATAACACTTTTATTAACATATTCGAGGACTAATATAAGGGATACATGACCACATTCTCACACTTTTCTTCACGTGGGATTTTTATGAAGAAACCAGCAAATTCCAAAATTTCGGACCTTGAACTGCACCTCTGTATCACCAGAGGACTGCATCGGCTTAAGGGCTTTAATTAATTTTCAATTTAATTGCACAATTAACGACTGGAGAAGCTGTAAAATAATCCGCATCGCTAAGATATTAAATGCGTGAGAGCGTTTTACATGTTGTTATGGTGATTATTTTGAGAGTCGGATACAGCGTACAAATTAATATAAATATCAGGCCGGCTGACTGACTGTGAACAGTTGACTAATAATGTACAACGCAAACAACAAAAACACGTTTCGGCAACATTTAGTTCTGATATTATCTCTACCTAAGAGGAAAACATGGCATACGAAGAAAAATGTAAAAAGTCTGTTTCTAGTGGTATAAATGCAGTCAAAATAGTAAATACAAATAAACAATTGAAAATCAACGCATTCAAAACATATTCTTAACAATGGGATCGTGGGTGGGGGGTCATATTCATTTAAGAAATTGGAATTATGTATCTCTGTTGCACCTGCTATCGATGCTGTTTGTTTGTTTGTTGATGGAACTTTTTGACTTTTTGAATGTATTTTTTTCCAGCTTTTTTTCCCCTTCATTGTTCTACAATTACAGCTTTCATATTAAGCAGCTCTTTATTATACAGCACCCCAGAAGAGAAAATCTGGTAAAGCCTGAGTGACTGTATCGACACACATCAACCTATAGTTTCATATAATAACATTTAATTGCAATATCTAAGCATCTATGGAACTTTTTAGTCAGGATTCCTAAAGACCACAAATGTAATTTCACAATATAACTAGGAGTTTAACCCCAGTTTTGGAAAACATGTTTTCAAAAATCTTTTTTTTTCTCAGTAAAACCAGGTGAAAACACCTCACTGAATCACCTCCCTTGCACATTCCTGTGTGTAAATGGTTCTCCCAAGCCTACGTTGACTGTTGTGGAATCCTGGAAATGACCCAAGGTAGAAACATTTGGTCACAGCCTTGCTCAAGGTCAGAACAAACACAAAAAGACCATTTAGTTTGGCTGAATTTGGGCCAGTGTGCGGAGAAGTCTATCCCAAGAACCAGCAGAGATGTACAACACATCAGAGGCAATTCAGTGTTTATTTATCCAACCTTTCCATAGGAACTGCAATTAACTGGCATTCCTAAAACAGCTAACTGACTGCATGCGCTAGCCCTTAAAGCTAAGAAATTGGTCCAGGCTTCAGTTTTAAGCTGGAGCCAGATGTGCCCTGGAGGCAGTTAAACGAGCCTCACTGTTTTAAGTCTGTGACTTTCCCTGTCCTCATATGATGCAGTTTTTATGTTCATATCATTCCTTTAGCAACGTTTAAATTACAACAGGAATAACTAGAAACTGTATACACATAGGGCTAGTGCACCATTTTTCTTTTTTATGTTATTTAGTCTTTGAGTAACATACTGTTAGTATGATGATTATACAATAACAAACAATATAATAAGAGCCATAAGCAACAGCATTTCATCTTTATTACTAACTAAGATTTTGAGGTGAAATGTGATAAAATTAAGAAAATTATGGCATTTCTGAATAAACTAATAATTCTCCTATTTTGCCCTTGAAAAACTGCATCATTAATGCCACGCATCCAGTAATGAGGAAAGCAACATCATAAACTACTAGTAGTTTTTTGTCCTCTGACATTACTTACATTGCAGAAGAATGTTTCAGATCTTACATCGGTATTTTGTTTATGCATTAAAATGGACAATCAATAAATAACAGTGACACATTTTAGACAGCGCTAAAAACATTGTTTCAGACACAGTACATGTCTGAAAAACTGAAATGCCTATTTTCAGTGTGACAAACTAAATAAATAAAAAATAATGCATACAGTAAATTGTGGAATTTACAACAGTTACCAAATATTACAAAGAGTGAAAAGACTGTTGGTATAGTATTTGTCAAATTTGTACTGTTTTCAATTTTGTCTGCTGTAAAAAGCTGTATTCATTATATAAGTATGTTCTGTTGAAAAAAAAAAAAAGATTTGCAAATACAGATAAACTTTTCAAATAAAGGTCTGGATTGTTTTTAGAAAAAAAAGGCTGGGGGGGTTGCTTTTTTAACTAACAAATTAAAATTCCACATTCCATTCCTTACTCGTATTGCTAAAATAAAAAACAATTACAAAAATAATGACAGATATTTTACAGTAGGCTGGGGAGGGAACTTGGTGGGATAAAACAAAATTACATGACATTTGGCACGTACTTTTTTGATGAATGGATGTTTTGATTTGCAGCACAAACACTAAAGAAAGCAAATTATATTTTTTTAAAAACATAGTAATTTTCGAGACCACAATGGAGATCCACACAGTTCTTACAGCCACGGTATTGCTGTATGTGAACGCCCTGAGATGACAGAGCCGTCTAAAGGACCGTGATGGATACTATGCATGTACGTTTCTGAAAATCAACTCAGAAAAGGAAAATACCTTGCTCTCATTCTACATGAGGGTGTATGTTTAATATTCAGGAGAAAAATAAGTCCCACAGTTTTTCAACATGTGGCAAGAAAAAGAAACAGCTGATGTAACACTTTTAATAAAAAGTTCAAAAGTCACAGTTTTGTTTCGTGTAGCACAATTTTGCCATTGTCTGCATCTATCCCCGTCAAGCATTCTGTATAGGATGTTCTTTCACCTTAATACCAAAACACAAGCAGTTAAAAGAATAAACATAAGTCTTTGCCAACTATAACTTTTCCTTGTACTTCTATTTTCTTTTTGTATGTGTTAAGAAGATTAAAACAAAGATGTATTTCACATCTTTTAACATCCTGTATTTCACTTCTCAAAATATTTAATATAGTGATACAGTTTTTATGTGTACAATTTTGTTATGCAAACCTATACAAGTATTTAATGCATGTACAGGAACCCTGCAAACCCAAATAAAATCCCTTCATATTAGCCGATTTACTGCACGCTACATTAAGTGCCATAACAAAAGAAAAACGTTTAAGCTTTAAAAAATCTGCATAATTTTTAAAATGTTATCATATTTTGATTCTAGTTCAACTAGAATCAACCTTTTTTTCCCCAGTGTGTCTTATATCTCTCTCACATTTCAGGATTTTTAACATGAATTGCTTTTAAAACAATAAACCCTATCTTTTCTGCTAGTTTCCCATTAGATTTTTCTCATCATCATTTAGCATATTCTAAAGAAAATATTAATGATAA
Source organism: Pelmatolapia mariae (assembly GCF_036321145.2). NCBI lineage: Eukaryota > Metazoa > Chordata > Actinopteri > Cichliformes > Cichlidae > Pelmatolapia > Pelmatolapia mariae. Next base: position 26,039,158 of record NC_086244.1, read on the forward strand.
TTTCTACTCTGCGAAACTGATACTTAACTAAACAATTTACATCAGACCTTTAGTACTCAAAGTCCAGCTGAGTCAGTTTCGCTGACAACGCCTTCCAAGTGGCTACAGCAGGTTTTACATCCATTTTATGGTCCAAAGACAAATAAATCCTGACTGGGTTTTTCTCCCCCTTCTTTACCTTACCTTGCAGTCTTCTATGCTTTTGTTTCTTCTCCCTGTTAGGTGCAGACGTCAAAACAAGTCTAGTAGTCTGCCTTCTTTGTCACTGATATCCTGGGCTGTGAGTTTGAGCGGGTTCACTTTATGAGTAGCGGATTTATAAAAAGTGCACTCCAAAGCCTCCAAAACTGCAGTTCTAGCAATAAAGCATTTGTGAAAAGAAAGCCTAGTATGCTGTATAGTTTGTTTTTTGTTTTTTTTGTTTTTTTTTTTAAAAAAAAGATCTTTTCCAGTGCGCTGGTCAGTGTTTGAAGTCCGTCTCTTAGTACCTTTAACTTGAGGGAAGCAAATTGAGATTGTGAAGGTGAGGTGTGGACACAAATGCTCAGACTGAAATAAAAAAACAAAAAAACAAAAGGTAAGCCCTTTTATTCTTATACTCTTATATCAGTGTACAAAATAAGCAAACTACAAACTCTGAAACCAACAGAACAAAACACAGGAGCTCACTGACACTTGCAGGATATAGGGAAGCAACGACAGCAGACTCTTTGACAACAGATAAAGGGAAGAGAGGGCTATATACAGACAGACCAATTACTAATAAAAAAAAAAAACAGGAAGGAGAGGAACGCACATGAACACAATTAACAACAGGTGAAACTAATCTGGGAATCCGGGGAAGACAGACAGGAAATAAAACTTACACAGGCCACAAAATAAAATAAACCTTCAAAGTAAAACAGGAAAAGTCAAGGGAGACATGAACACTAACACTAAACAAAATGTAAAGACAAGGAAACAAAAGAGACCAAGGTACAAACAGTATATGAAACAAATGGATGTGTAACAGAAACACCAAAGAGGCAACTTCTAATAAAAACACACACACACACACACACACTAACAAAAATGCAAGAAACCTCTCTGGAATTGATATAAAGTAAACATAATAAGCAAAGACTGAAATGGAAGAAGATCCAGACAATAGTAGGATAATAAGAAATCACAAAAAAAAAATCACCAAATGTAAAATCAGACTCTCAAACACTAAAACAAAAAACATCAAACATAAATGAAGATATATCCTAAGAATCAAAAACAAAGAATCAAGAATTTAAAAGGGAAGGAAAAATACATTCAGGGACCATGACAATAATGCTATTTTAGCTTTAGAAGATAAATAATGTAAGATAAAAGATCGTGTAAATACAACTCAGAACCATAAAAAAAATGTATTCTTTGAGCCGATCTGGGGCAGTTCAAAGATGAAATGTCTCAGCTGAACATTTTTGTCCCAGGCCTTCAGCAACAACAGGAGCAGCAGCTTAAAAGAACTTTATCAAACATTTAGACAGAATATACTGATTTACTGGACATTTTTTTAAGTGAAGCAAACCATGAGGACATGGGACATATACATGCTACTGAAATGAACTGAGATCACAAACATCATTTTAGCCATGGAAAAGGGTAAAAACAGAACCGGCAAAGAAGAATGGGAATGGAAAACACAACTGGAGCACAATGGTCATGTTGTATTTACAGTTCTTTAAGCATATTATAGTACACTACAAATTACTAGCATACAAGTTCATACAATTAATTACAGAAGAGTCATCGCTTTATGTTAAAAAAAAAGTGCAGCATTATGCACTATTAACTTGCAAACTATAAGTTAAAAGAGCTTTGTAGCAAACTATGGGGCTGTATCTGTGCTATGCCATAGTCATATGCATTTCAGCTGTTCCCTAGCAGTATGAGGTAACAATGGTTTTCCAACATAATTACAAAGGGAGACAGCATAGAAAATGTCTCTGGATGCAACCAGGCTGTTCTGTCACCAGAAATGTACTGATTCAGTGTACACATTTTAATGAAAAAAAACCTGTTAATTTGTTAAAATCTTGCTACATTTGGTTGTCAGAACATTTGTATTTTCTAATTCTGCAAATTAAGTGGAGGGTTTTTTTTTACCACTCTATTAGATGTTGTATTGCATTTAATATTTTTGTACAGAAAATAGTGACTTTAGTGATACTTTCCCTATAGCCACCAGCAAGTTAACATGATTGGATTTTAGAGAAATGTCACCACAAATATTGCATAGACTGGCATTATATTTAAAGCTATCCATTGCACCAAGTGGAAATACCATTGCAATTCTTATATGTGCATGCCAATTGCTCTCTGATTATCTTATGAGTTTGCCCTTAAACGTTTTCAGAACCTTCGACCTTCAGCATTTATTGCTGTTTTAAACTGAATAGTTTCAGACTGTTCACTATGGGCTGGCAAGGACACTCATCAAAGTTGATTCTGTTCATCTGGACATAACATTTTTAGTGGAAGAAAAGTTTCGTGACTCATCCAAGTGACTTCTTCAGTCTCAGCTGACTGCAGGTTTCCCCACCCTTATAAACTGTATAATGCATAATGAATGATATAATTTACATAATGAATGAAACTAGCACCACTGTTGAGCAATGTGAGGCTGTGAGGTTGGTTTCTTGATCATTAATATGCAAACTGTCATCACCATTAATCAACAACCGCTGATCAAAGACTATTGATCAATGGCCATAAGTACCATTCACAGAGAGTTGGGGAATGTCTGCAATCACAGCATTGTAAGATGCTGAAAGATGTACCTTTAGGCCCCCTCCTCCATTCAGAGATGGTCTTTCCTTTTTCACGTATATTGCCTCCTTGACTCCACACTCAAACCAGAGTTCCTCATCATTGAATGAGTGGCCACTGGGCTGTAGGTGTAAATAGACTGCAAGTCTGGCCTGATAAGTTAGCTCTTCTGTGTTGTGCCAGCCACTTAGCCAGAGGTTGTTTGGTTTCCCTGATATAAATCATGGCAATCCTCCTGGCTTCCAACAATGTACACTATATTACTCTGTGCCGGGGGACCGGATCCTTGGGGTGGACCAATTTTTGGTGCAATGAGTTTTAGGGTTTGAAAGCCACAGAGATGCAGTGTTTAGAGAAAATGTGTCTCAGTTGTTCTGATAGTCCTGAAACATAAGGGATCTCTAAGGGTTTTTGCATAGGTACCAGTTGTCCTCCTCACCTGGAGCATTCTTTAGGTGCTTTCCCAGTTTTGACATATGTTCAGCTGGGATAACCACATTTACTCAGGGCCTTCTTGACATGATGTTCTTCTGCTTCACTGGCCTTACCTGGCCAGGATGATAAAACACAAAGAGAACAACAAAACTGAAGAAGCTTCTCGGATGAGAGGTGAAACATCTTCAAGCAACTTAAAGAAGTCCAGACGCTTTTCTTTCCAAGCTCCTTAGACAAAGAGAACAACATCCTCACCGTCCTTGCTTTCACCAATATAAATCTGTTTTTGACTAAAAAAAAATCTTGCAGATCACCATTGAAAGTGGAAGTCAAAATCTCAACAAGTCCTTAGATAGCTTCAACGAAAGCAAATTTTCACAACTAGAGTGTTTGAAATTATCAAAGCAAACAACCTTTTGTATCTGTTTCTACAGGAAAGCAGCGGGCTCTGCTGTTGAAGTAATACTTTGTAATGGTATTAGGAGAGCTATAAAAGTGTCAGAGACCTGTAAACAGGCAATCAGAGAATGAGCCATGGTCTGTTGCTTTCACGGGCATCAATCACTAAGTAATGAATGTGAAGTCTGAAAAACAGGCATTTGACGTAATGGAATAGGTCTACACTGTAAAAAAAAAAAAAAAAAAAATATATATATATATATATATATATATATATATATATATATATTGGTATTTTAACAGAATGTTTTCTATTAATTTTAGAGAATTTTGCTGTTATCTTTCAATACATGAAAAATTTATAAAATTACAAAAATAGGCAAGTAATCTACTGTTTTTAAATTATTTTAAAAACCTATCATTTTGAAAAATGTACTGTACTTTTACAAATACGCAATGTTTATTAAACAGATAATTAAATAATTAATACTGTAAATATATATGCAAATTTTTTATTCATTGAGACAAAATTAAAAACAAAACAAGTTAAAATTATTTAAAGTAAAAGCAGAAAAGAAGCAAAACAACAATAATAGAAATGGGTCTTCTGAGCCCGTTCTCACTCCCGAGGCGTAACATCCCGACGTTTTGTCACGTCCTGCGGCGTTCCTGAGGAACGCGAAAGGTGACCTTCCACGTTGTTATGGTACGCGGCGGTTTCCAGCCCTGTACTGCAGCCCTAAACTTAACCTTATCACTAAGCCTAACCATAACCTTATGCCTAACCTTAACCATAACCTTATGCCTAACCATAACCGTATTCCTAACCTTAACCATAACCGTATCCCTACGCCTAAACCTAACCTTATCCCTAAACCTAACCATAACCTTATGCCTAAACCTAACCATAACCGTATACCTAAGCCTAAACCTAACCTTATCACTAAACCTAACCATAACCTTATTCCTAACCTTAACCAGCAGTTTAATGAGGTGAAATAGTGTTTTCTAAAGCGATTTTAAGGGAAAAAGCGAAGATGTGTAGATTGAGTCCAAACAGTTCTCATGTGTCCGCAGTTTTCCGATGTCGTGACGTAGGAACGCCTTGGGTGCCCGAAAACGTAATATGTTGACGATTTGTCACCTAGCGTAAAATGTTACGATTTGGGAGTGAGAACGGGTTGGTCTTCTACATAGATTTATATTTAAGGTTAAGAGTTTGAAGAATAAAATGTTAAATGTCTGTAAAATTAAGTTCCTATAAGTAAAAATACAATTAATAGCATCTTTTCAGATACTTCCATTCATTCTCTCTGCTTATCAAATTCCTTGTCGTGGGGGTCTTTTCAGATATTTCTCGAGTAGCACTGAGTAGCATTAGCTCGCTAATATAAGAAACAAACCTCATTTGAGCACGGTATTAAACATCTGTTAACTATATGCAATATGTCTGGTCATAGAAGAGTCAGCTAACTATTAAGCAATTAAACTAGCGCTTAATAGGCGTAGCTTATGTGCTGATTAAATTCCCCCCAAAAACTACCTCAGTAAAATTTATTTATATAGAATTTTTCACAGACAATTCACAAAATACTTTACAGAGCGAAATAACAAGTAAGTCAAGTATGTAGTGGATTCTACATTTAATTACTGATTGCTGATTGTGTTTATTGCATTGAGTTTAACATATGAAAAGATGTACTCCAATCAAAAGAGAAGAACATTTCAAGAAAGAGGATGGTAGCACACTCATACAAGCCACTATTTCCCTAATTTTTTAAGAAAAGGCAGAGACCCACTGAGCTGCACATCTTATCGACCAATATCACTCCTCCCGGTAGACGTTAAAATTCTCGCAAAAATTCTAGCCCGGCAATTAGAATCGATCATGCCCTCAATTATTTCAGAGGATCAGACGAGATTTATAAAGGGAAGACGTTTACATTCCAACATAAGAAGACTTCTTGGTGTCATTCTTTCTCCATCATCTTCTAATGTTTCAGAAGCCATAATATCTCTTGACGCCGAGAAGGCTTTCGATAGAGTGGAGTGGGCCTATCTTTTCTTCTCTCTAAGACAGTTTGGTTTTAATAATAATTTTGTCTCATGGGTCAAACTAATGAGGCACAGGGAGAGGAAAAGAGTATACTCTTCTCCTCTCCCTGTGCCTCTGTCTGTACAAATAATCAACGCTCCACCCCTTTCCCACTTTTTCGGGGAACAAGACAGGGGTGCCCATTATCCCCGTTACTATTTGCATTAGCGATTGAACCACTTTCAGTAGCTTTAAAAATGGTGGAAGGATTCGGAGGGATTGATAGATGGGGTATAAAACATCAGGTGTCGCTTTATGCAGATGATTTGCTTCTTTATGTGAATGATCCTTTATTAAATATCCCACACATTTTGTCAGTATTAAACTCATTCGGATATCTATCGGGATATAAGCTTAACATTTCCAAAATCGAATACTTTCCAGTTAACCAAATGGCTGCAGACATACCTACATCAACTATACCCTTTAAAATGGCTAACTCAGGGTTCAAATATCTCGGCATTGCAATTACATGATCTCTGCGATTAATGCGAGAACAGAATTTTACCTTACTTACAATGAAAGTTAAGTCTGATCTATAAAGATGGAACTACCTACCGCTGTCTTTAGCTGGTAGGATTCAAATTATAAAAATGAACGTATTACCTTGATATCTATATGTTTTTCAAAGTTTGCCCATTTATCTTCCTAAATCATTTTTTAGAACTATAAATGACGCTATTTCATTGTTCATTTGGGCCGGTAAACTTCCAAGGGCTAGTCGTTCGCTTCTCTATAGGGATAGATCAGCTGGAGGATTAGGACTGCCTTATCTAATTGGGTATTATTGGGCATCCAACATGTATAAAATATTATCGTGGTGTACGTCTCCCCATACTAATTGGTGTCAGAGCGAAGCGGCCTCCTGTTCCTCGTTATTACGTGCTTTAGCATGCGATACCTTACAATCACCCTTATTAAGCCTGCCTTCCAACCCAGTTGTTGCTGGAACATTAAAAATTTGGTCACAAATAAGACGCCACTTTGGATGGCTTACCCTCCCTCTAGCAACCCCGATTTGCAAAATCATTTATTTGTTCCAGCAAAGATGGACTCAAGATTCTCTGTCTTAGAAGATAAAGGACTTTGTAGTCTAGGTCATTTATACGTAAATTATGTTTTTGCAAGTTTCAATGAATTAGTTACTCGCTTTAATTTCAATAAATCCGATTTTTTCCGGTATTTCCAGTTGCAACATTTTGCAAAGAAATGTTCAACTTTATTCCCACAAATCCCAACTCCCAGTGGAATAGACTTGGTTCTTAGAGCTAATACTTTGTCAAAGGGCCATATTTCCTACCTTTACAAACTAGTTTCTCCACCTAGTGAATCTCTTTTACGTAGGACCAAGATGAAATGGGAGTCAGAACTCCACATAAGTTTTTCTGAGTCTTTCTGGGAGGGAGCTGTAGGGGCCATTAATTCGTCTTCTAGTTGTGCCAGACTTTCATTAATACAATTTAAAGTTTTCCACAGACTACACTACAGTAAAGAAAAAATGTCAAAATTATATCCAGATAAATTTGATGATAAATGTAATAGATGCTCACAGACATCTTGCAACCTTACTCATATGTTTGGGCGTGCCCCAGGCTGTCTGAATTTTGGCATCAATTCTTCAAAACAATTTCAGAGATATTAGGTATAAATCTAACTCCGACTCCACATATTGCTATTTTTGGCAAACCACTAAATAACCTTAGTATCATCACAGCTATCCAAAATAACCTTATTGCCTTTGCTTCTCTTATTGCCCGAAAAAGTCTTTTGTTGTTGTGGAAATCATCTCAGCCACCATTAATCAAAGTCTAGTTACATGACATCCTAGGACTTCTAAACTTGGAGAAGATAAAATTCTCCCTCAGAGGCTCGTCGAATAGATTTTTTACTTACTGGAAACCATTACTTAAATACTTAGAAAAGTTACCAGCACGAGAAATCTCTTTGTAGTCCACCATATGACCGTGCACAAATTTTCCTGCTATTGCCGGCAGTGGCTGTTCCACCTCATAAGACCACTTCATTTAAGATATTCCAGCATTATTAATTTGCTGCAACCGAGGAGCAAGTAGTCATTAATATTAATATTAACTAATGTTGATTAATGTTAATATTAATCTATAAGCAGTGTTGGGGAGTAACGGAATACATGTACCGCCGTTACGTATTTAGAATACAAAATATGAGTAACTGTATTCCGTTACAGTTACCGTTTAAAAAGGTGGTATTCAGAATACAGTTACTTTGTTGAAATAAATGGATTACACGGCGGTACTTTCCTGTTTCATATTGTCGCGGGTCAGGACTGTTTGGGTTTGTTCGACAGCTACGCTCTGTTGTTCCAGGCGGCAGCGTTACGGTTGCCATGGTTACAGGGTGACGCTCTCTCTCTCTGCGTGTTTCCTGGGTGAGAGAGCGCGTTTTTGTTGTTGTTGTTGTGCTAAGCTAAAAGACAGAATGCTACAGGCATGGCCCTAAAGAATGTAGCCTCATGGGCAGTGTAGTCCGTGCTGCAGCGAGAATGGACTACCATACACGTTATGTGTCTGTGAGCGAGCTGTCACGGAGCAAAAACGGGAGCTGGAAGCATGTAAATATAATAATAACCACTGCAGCCAAGAAGAGTGCCTGACGAGCCCATTTGTAAGTAAGATATTAAGACTCAACTGTACACTGTGTTCGTGTTTTCCTCCGGAAAAAATAAGTTCCGTTGGAGCAGCTTTTCAACGCCTCTCTCTGTCTCTCGCTAGCAAACTTGACCCAGACAACAAAGTAAAGCTATTTTTCGGCTAAGAGCCCGACACGGAACCCACCGTATTAGCCAGATGTCCCTTTACTACGGTTCGGAGCCGCGGACCTTCAGTAACAGTAATAAATCACAGCAATAGTACATTCACGTAGTTGTAAACAGCATGATAATATATTAAGTAATCCAAAGTATTCAGAATACGTTACCCTCATTGAGTAACGTAACGGAATACGTTACAGAATACATTTTGGGGCATGTATTCGGTATTCTGTAATGGAATACATTTTAAAAGTAACCTTCCCAACACTGTCTATAAGGATAAGCACTAGCACTTTATTGTTGATTTATTGTTGTTGTTTGTTTTGTTTTTGTTTGTTTTTTCTCTCCTTGTTCTTTTTTTTTCTTCTTTTTTTCTTCTAAAAAAAAAAGTTTGGTGGTCTTTCGGTGCTAACAAAAACTGCGCAAGCCTGCTCTCTACGGTGGTGGGCTGTTGGCACAGGTCTCACTAAGAGAAGTTGGGCTCTGATGGAGTCGGTTTCTGACAGTTTTGTCAGAAACATGCACATGAATAGCCTCCTCACACAAAGGAGGAGATACTGATCCTGCTGCTGGGTTGATGCATTTCTACAGGCCTGTCCTCCTTTCCGCGTGTAGCAGTCTGTGTGCTGGTCTCTCTACCACACTCTTTACTGGGAGACACGGCAAGACCACATATGAATAGGCTATTCTAGAGGACCTGGATTAGGTAAGCAATCAAGATAAGGACAATGCTGGATACCTCCCACGCAGTCCATGACTAGCCACATGGCTAGCCACAGAAGCACGTTCAGTGAGAGACTGAGATTACCAAAAATCACCACTGAAGGACACAGGAAATCATTCCTGCCTCTGGCCATGTCCCTTTCTACTTGGTAATGTTGCTGTCTATTTTCTTGATATTCATTTATAATCACATCTGTCAACCCTGGATATTTATTATTTGGTGATTTGTTTATAGTGTATATATTGTACTATTCCTTATATCTTGACATATTGTATTGCTAATAGTCTAGTCCAGTGGTTCTCAAACTTTTCACAATGAGTACCACCTCATAAAATATATGGCTCTTGAAGTACCATCCTTATGACCGACATTAAAGTACAGTAGTATAGGCCTATTTAACACTACATACAGTTTACATGAGTCAATTTTATTTCTTATATGAATGTCATTTATTTTTAATATCATAAACAGGATGTGACAAATGATAATAATAACAACTGTACTGCATTAAAACATTCACAACAGGTGGAATATCCAATCTTTAAGTGATGACCTGATGAAACCTGCTTCCGAGTCCAAACTACTCTGCATTTATTAAGGCTGTTGTGTTTTTAACATGTTTTAATGCTTTTATTTTGTTCTATTTAATCTGAACAAGCCCCTAAAAAGGTCAGTGATCACTGTTGGCCTCTCTCGGTTTTTATCATCACTATTCATTTTAAAGCTCCGTTTTTAAAACCTTACGATGCAACTACAGCCCAGCCCATGCAGCAGTATATTAATGACTAACCTTATATTGCACTTGTTCTCCAGACTGAAGTTTGGTCCGTTAACAGCATCCTGCCATGCAGTTACATTTGTTCCTAACCATCGGGAACCCTCACTGAGTGGAAAAAAAAGTTAGCGTTCATCCTCCAGCTTCACTTCTCACCCAAGGGAAATACACCGCTCTCAAGGCGCTGCTGCTGCGGCGCTACTCCCTCTCTGATGCAGAGCGGCCGAGAAACTCCTCTCTCTCTCTCGGGCCTGGGTGATGGTACCGCACTCGAGCTCACGAAGAGCACACTGTCCTTGCTAGGAACGGATGACGGCAGATTCCTCTTCACTCACATCTTCCTCCGACAGTTGCCAGTGCGAGCTGGCCTCGACAACTCCCCGCTGCTGGCCACAAAGGATTACCACTCACTTGCAGAAGAAGCGGATCGCATTCTCCTGGCTACTAGGGGCTTCGGCACCCAGGCGATAGTTTCCGACTCACCGACGGCCCCATCGATTCTCCCGGGGGCCTCCAACTCATCAATGGTGGCTGGGATCGCAGCACGGTGGCTGTGTTTTAACCATCAGCGTGACAGCGCCGTGGCGCCTTTGCAGGGAAACGAACCCGCCAGTGCTCCGTAGTGGCCACGACCCCTTGTGATAAGGAAAGGCTACTCTTTATAGAGAACTCAAGCTCGGGGACACGTTTTCTGGTTGACTCCGGCTCCCAGAAGAGCCTCGGGAACTCTCGTGTCGTCTTTGCATACCTCCACAATGGTATATTATTTGATCTTAAAAAAATTTGGAGTTTTCCCGCGTACCACACTTTGAGACAGACTGGTCTAGTCTGTTTTTCTTAATGTTAGTGTACTGGCGCAACCGTAACCCACATAATTTCCCTAGATATTAATAAAGTATTCTGATTCTAATTTATTCACTTTACTTGTGAACCTTCGCTGTACCTGTTGTGAGCTGTACCTGGGGTGAAGCACAAGTTTTTAGTCTATAAGTGGCCAGAATTCTTCCGGTATAGGCAGCGCAGGGAAACTTGTCATATTCAATGTGATTCAAAGTTTAGCGTTCCAGGTTAAGACCAGGAAGTAATTATGCCCAAACTGTATAAGAGCGGTCACCGTAAAACTAAATCTCATTGTTCAATAATTTATCTAGTTCAACCACAGCTTCAAATGTGAAATATCTCCCTGTATAAATAAGTAAAAATAAAGATGAAGACAAAGTGATGAATCTTTCAGACCCCATTTCTTCAAGACTGCTCAAGGACCATTGAGCAGTCCTACCATTAATTACTGCTTCAGCCTTAAATGATTGATCTATCTCTATTAATGGGATATGCACCACAGGTCTTTAAGATTTCAGTAAGTAAACCATTACTTAAAAAGCTATCATCTGACCCTGCTATCTTGGCCAATTATAATCCAATAGCCAATCTTTCTTTTACTTAAAAGATTTTTTGAAAGAGTACTTGTAAAGAGTTAACTGATCATCTGCAGCAAATACTGTTGACCAAAATATTTTATTACAGCGATTAGATTATTCCATAGAAATAAAAGGTACTCCACTGCAGTGGTTTGAATAATAGCTATCAAATAGATTTCAACTTGTTAATGTAAATGTGGAGTCCTTTTCATACACAAAGGTTAATTCTGTATACATTATACATGCTTACCTTAGGGACTATAATTCAAAGGCATAGCATACATTTTCGTTGCTATGCAGATGATACCTAGGTTTATCTGTCATCGAAGTCGGATGACGAACACCAATTAGTAAAACTGCAGGAATGTCTTAAAGACAAAGACCAGGATGACCTCTTAATTTCCTCAGATAAAACTGAGGTAATTGTACTCTGCTCTAAAAATCTTAAAAACATTGTGTTTTTAACCAGGAGAAGTCCTTGACTGCTTTCTTGTGTAATATTTTTAATTTAGAAACATCTAGTTTCAGAGTGATGCTGAAAAACTAGTTGATGCATTTTTTTACTTCTAGGCTGGACTGTTGTAATTCATTATTATCGGAGCTGTAATAAAACCTCATTGAAAAGCCTTCAATTGATCCAAAATGTTGCAGCGAGAGTACTGAGAGGGACTAGAAAGCAAGAGGATATGTCTCCCATACTGGCTTCTCTTCATTGGCTCCCTGATAAATTCAGAATCTAATTTAGAATCCTTCTCCACAAATACAAAGTCTCAAATAATCACGCCCCTTTTTATTTTAAATACCTTATAATACCATCTTGTCCAAATGGGGTACTTTGCTTTGAGACTGCTGGTTTACATATTTTTCCTAGTGTTTAAAAGTAGAATGCACAGCCTTCAGCTCTCAGGCCCTTCTTCAGTAGAACCAGCTCCCAGTTTGGACTCAGAAGACAGACACTCTCACTACTTTCCAGATTAGGATTAAAATGTTCCTTTTTGATAAAACATAAAACACATCAAGTGATCCCAAATCCTCCTTTAGTTATGATGCAATAAGCTTAGGCTGCTGGGGTCATCCCATGATGCGATGAGTATTTCTTCTTTACTCATCTGTTTCTCTCACTATGTGTTTATAAACCACTCTGAATTCAGTCATTAATTATTATTAATCTCTATCTCTCCACAGCGTGTTCTGTCCTGTCTCCCTCCCCTCCCCTCCAACTCATCACAACAGATGACTCCCCCACCCTAAACCTGCTACTGCCAGAGATTTCTTCATGTTAAAAGGCAGTTTTTCCTTCCCACTGTTGCCACTGTGCTTGCTCAAAGGGAGTTGTTTGTTGGAATTTTCTCTATTATTGTAGGGTTTTCCCTGACAATATGAAGTGGCTTAAGGTGACTGTTGCTGTGATTTGGTGCTATATAAAAAATGTCCTTGAACTGAAGCAGTCTTACAGTAGCAGTCTAAGGAGCTTGGGAAGAAAGGCATCAGACGCTTTTCTTTCCAAGCTCCTTAGACTACGATGACCAGGATGACTGATAACCTTCACAGACATCTGACAGTAGCAGACTTTTCACATTGTAAAATATCACTTTACCTGACATTAGCTTAATTACATTGCATACAATGCTACTACTGCACATTCACCTAATGTATATAATATATAATGTTCTTCCTCTCTCCCCCCCTTTTGCACAAGTCGAGGAGCGTGTCAGGTTACATTTCACTGCGTGTTATACTTGTATAACTATGCATGTGACGAATAAAGAATCTTGAATTATAGATCAAGTACAAAATAAAGTTGCACTTTATATTATCTGTAATTAAGAGTACATTGTAATTGCAATAACATGTTCTCTTACATATATTTATGGCTATATAGTAATATAAACTACATATTATAATTATTAAATCATTAATGGAATCTATAACATTAACAGCCATAAAATTAAATATGGATCAAATGTAAAAAATATTCAAATAAAATGAAATACAAAACACAAATTATAACAGTGTTTTTTTTCTGTGATATTAAGCCTGATTATTTGTATTACAAAAGTATTTGATTTTTTTTTAATATAAAGATATTTATATACCTTTTTTAACATATATTATCTGCTAAACTCACAAGAACTTGTGTAATTTAAAACTCTTAAACTGTATTTTACAGTTTTGTGGGTAAATGTCTGTTACTGTACAGCATTTATATGGCATCCCGGCTGCAGAAATACTAAATCTTTTTAAGATTTTTTTCCTACTGTGTACACTTTTTGGTTATACTGAAGAGTAATGTTTATTTCTCTTTACTTTGCCACAAATGTCTGTGTAAGAGTAGTGATTCAGACAAAAAGACAAACATAAAAAGGACATTATGAAATTCGAAAGGAAATTTTACAACTGCTGAGCATTGTTGTGTTTTGCCATCCTTCCTTTAATGCAACACCATAATTATGGAAAGTAACTGGCTGTTTCATATTTTACTTGTCAACACACTGTTTCTCCTTTTACTTCCAACAGTTTGGATATGAAATGACAAATGTAATTATAGAGGAAAATACATGCTCCACTCCATCTTTGGAGTGGCGGTCAGGATTTTCACCAAGAAGACTGGAGTTCATGTATGACCATTGGTTTTAGACTGATGTTTTGTTTCCACTCACCCTTTGTTTTTTTGGTTTGTTCTTTATTGCACTTGGTACCATTTGGTGTGGTTTAGGAAAAGATTGTGATTTCTGCTTAATACATGCAAGCATAAAACACCCACAGGTTGCTAGTTTATCACAGAGCTAACACAAAGAGAGAGAAAAATAACATTAACACTCACATCCACATCTTTGGCCCCTTTAGAATCATCAGTTAACCTCACAGCGTGTCTCTGGACCGTGAAATCAAATCATAGCACAATTACAGTCTCAATAATGTCTTTTTATCAGTGAAACTTTGATCCTGACTAAAAATTCTCAATGAGTGTTACATGGTACATATTACATGTGTTAAGATCTTCACAGATCATAAGCCTCTGGTGTTCCTGTCTAAGATATATAATCATAACCAATGACTTTTGCCTAAGTCCCTGGTTATTCAAAGCTATGTCCCCATGTCCCAGACATCCATTACAAAAAAGGTTCACAGAATATTGTAGCAGACGCTCTCTCTTGTGCTGTCTAAAAGATTGTACCCAACCCTGGGTTTGGTTTTTAATGGGTGTTACATGCCAGGATAGGTGGCACGGTTGTTTTTCTGTCTCTCTTTTCTCTTCCAGGTGTAAAGCTTCCACCTACTGGCCTATTCAAACTTTATTAGCACATGCCTATTGGCTGATCTGGGCACAGGAGACCAATCACTCACCAGGGATCATCACAAAAGGGGCAGCTCCTTGACCAGCTGGGCAGCTGTTAACACTGTCTGAGTAGTGTTCTGTATTTTCTGTGCATGGGTAATGTGTTTGTGGTGGGAGGCTGGATAGGTTTATTTTGTGGTACCCTATACATATACAACACATAGACACACGTTAGAGACACTAGGTTATGTGGTTGATGCCACTTCTGTATGGGTTTTGGCTAACCTTTTAGTAGACCAGCTAGATAGGCCTTTTTATTATGAGTTTGTTTGACTTAGACCTTAGAGAGGCTGTAGGCTGCTTGTATTTTATTAATTTCTTTTATTTGGTGCAACCACTTGGTCCTCCCCCCTCACCCAGTTTTTATCCAGTTGAGTATTGTGCTAACATGCAGTAAATAAACACTGCATGTCTTTTACACTTGCCCTCAACCCTCTCTTTCATTAATTTTAGGTCGTCACGTGCTACTGTGTCCTTCCTTAGCCCACTGGGAAGGGGCCATAACAACCAGTATTAAATAATTACCAGAAATGGTACCTAGCAAACAAACTGCAATCACCACATCATAAAAATGTGTTTCTATGAGCTTCAGTTGTACTTTGTATTTTCTGTCTAAACTAAAACAGTGTACATTTTACCCAGTAAACACAAGTGTGTTAAAATTGTCATTGTGCTCAGTACAAATACAGAATAATTAGCACAGCTGTAAACACAATGCTAATCTTTTCAAAGAATATGTAAGAATGTGTGTGATATATAACACTTTTCTAGTCTTACTGACCACTTGAAGCAATTAAGACTAGTTAAATTTTAACTCTACATTCACAGAGCACTTATTGCATGCACTTCGAGCACTTTATCTACCTCACATCCATGGCAAAATCTCCATTAAACTTACCATGCATATGGTGTGGAAGGAAGCAGGAGTACCCACACAGGCATAGGGAGAACATGCAAACTCCACAGAGAAAGGCCCAACTGGCATTCGAATCAGGAAGCTTCTTGCTGTGAGGCCACAATGCTAACCACTCCACCATCATACTGTCCGTAAAATCAAATAGACAGCAAGAACTTTGCTTATGTATACACAAGAAAAACTACTTCAAAATCTTCTTTGGAAACTGGGTGTTACAGAGTGTTCATAGTGGACCCAAATATAGAAAAAAAGAATCATTGTCTCCAGGCCCCCCTGATAGCCACCATCAAAGTCTTTTGGTACTCTTGGAGCCCTGAAAATATATGCCACATTAAATGGGAACCTTCAACTTACTTGTGATGTTAAATGGAGTTGCCAAAGTTGACCATGAATTTCTCTTCCAAAATGTAGCAGCAATCTTTCAAATAGTTGAGATTTTTTTAGTCTGGACTGAAAAGGTAAATAAAAGAAAAGTATACTGACCAATGGACAGAATGAAATTGTAATCTTTGGAAATAATTTACTCTGACTTAGCTGTGTACACCGTTCTAATGCAGAAATCCAGTGAAAAATTCATCAGTTATGCGCTTTTGATTAAATGTGCATACATAATATACATAATATTTATTATCTATCTATTTAAAATAATAACCAAAGAGAATTTAGAGGAATATGTAGAAATGTGAGACATATTTCTTCCTTGCTTTCTTAGAGAAAAGGGGTTAAAGAAAGGGTATTTTTAACATATTTGGACAAACAAAGATGTAATCTTCTTTACAGCAGTCAGGATTAATAAAGAGAACATAATCCCCACTAGCTTTCAATTCCATACAAGATTTCAGATTGCGAGCTTGTAATTACAACCTCTTTATAGAGTGGAACCCATCTTATTTAAACCTCAAATTTACCTACAAGTAATAAGAAATCACCTAATCATTGAATGGATTTTGAACAATGACTGCTGACTGGTTATGCCTGGCTTCTCCAATTCAGCCCCAGAACATAACTTTAGATGCAAAGAGAAGTCAGGTTTTTCATTTCAAGATCTGCAGATAATTCTCAGATTTGTTCATGTCCCCATGAATACTTGTACAATCAGTAAGAGCAAATACACAAAAGGGTATCGTGTGTTTTTTTAATTGAAATGATAATTTCATCCTTTAAACTTTGCCTTTATCAATACTTCATTTGTAGCAGCCTTTCAGTCCCCATGCCTTCTGAAATAACTCCCACAAGTTGGACTATTGTGGGGGTAATTTCTTTAATCCTAAATAGTTTTGAACAGAAGCTCAATAGGTGTATGACCTGGTGATCATGCTGTTCACCCAAACTAGCTATCATGTAGTATGAAGCTGTGCTTTGGCTAACTGTCCTGTAAGGCATCAAGCGCTTAGACCTCCTATGATGGAGATGGGGGCACTGACAAAAAGACAAGAGGTATCAGAGTTGATGTTTCAATTTTTCCTGTTAGTTACCAGAATGTACAATATTATAAAATAATATATCAGAGGAACAGCTTACTTCAAGGATTTTGGAGACAATGTTAGAGAAGGTTGAGGTTTGGACATGTTGGATAAAGAAAGGCAGGGAGAAGAGGAAGACTACAGAGAAGATGTATGGATACAGTGAAGGAGGATTTGCAGCAGTCTGGTGTGACAGAAGACGATGCTAGGTATAGGGTGAGATGAGGCAGATGATCCAATGTTTTGACCCCTCAAGGGGCCAGCTGAAAGAAGATGAAGATTTTACAACTCTGCAGCTGTAACATAGTGCAGATGACGGAATAGTCATTTGACTAAGCCTCTATTCAGCACTGTTGTTCATGTCTCTCTCCTAATGTCTGGGAATCTACATTCAAGGCAAGTTCATATTAACAGTGACTCTCAGGTCTGTATACTTTTGTAGCTGCAGTTCAGACATATACATAACTTAAATATTATTGTCATGGTAGTGCCTTAAAACAGATTTACCCATAATTTAGAACTATGAAAAACAGCATTGAGTGACATAGACACATATAATTTTAACAAATCTGTTATCACTGAAGTGTCATCTTCCTATTGCTCCCCATCTCCCCCTTTTTTGTTGGTTTGTTATTACAACACTTACAAGGACAGCGTTTGGTATTTTAGACAGCAGTGGGTCAGTAACCACAGTCTGACCTCCAGGGCAAGATGGCACCAACAAGCAGTTCACAAGCCCAGATGCAGTGTCTATATTTATACATCTATGTGATGTAAATACTTTTCCCAAAGCCACAATCTTTTCCTGGACCTAACCAAGTAGGTTTTGGTGCCTAAACCTATCCAGTACAATGTCAGTTAAAATTAAAACAATCAGTGAGTGAAAACAAACAAAAACAAAGTGCAAAACACAAATCTCCCAAATGAGATGCAAACTGCAGCTTTGCTGGCAAACTAGTGATTAGTGGCTATATTTAGAGGATTCAAACAAAAACATACTGGAGTTGGAACAATCTTTTAATTATCATACTATGCTGCAGTCATGTGGTCTTCTCCATCTTTCAGCAGTCATATACCCTCAGTCAGGTGACCAGTGAGGATTGATCAAACTCCTCATTGTCTCATGACACTATGCCACCCACAGTGGACTACTCCTAACTGCTTCTGCTGACTAAGTTGATGGTCTTGTTAGCCTCTTGACTACTGATCCAATTTAAGCTCAACATGTAAAAGGTATTGCAAATGGATGAAGTCCACACTCTCTGCATCCCACCACAAGTTACATTTCCTGCCAGCTGTTGTTTTGATATTTTTTCCCTAGCTCAACGTAACTGGCCCTCTTCCTTTCATCCCATCATGTTTTAATCATATGGTACTCCCAGGGAACAGCAAGTTCTAAAAGAATGATCTGCATACAGGCTTTTATGATCAGCACTATGTACAGTCTTACTGCTGTTACAACAGCAGTGTCTGTTTCCCCCAGGTTAGCTTTCAGGTCTCAGTTTTGTCCTATTTAGAGATTAAACAACTAGTTCTTTTCACCACAGAGCAGACAATAGACAATTGTGTCATTAATCAAGCTGGTTAATGTACTGTAAGTGCAATAAAATCTTCTCAAAAAGTGTTAAATCTCACATTAAAGATATATAGAGAGAAGATGACACTGTCAGCAGTGTCAATGGCACAGTTAATCAAGCAGTGGTCTGAAAAATAAAGCCAGTGTGGAAGTGTCAACATCTGAAGATCCCCCAAAATTTACTTAAAGCTCACCATGAGTCCCATTTTAAGATGTCCTACTTTAGAGCAAAAAGAAAAAGAAAGAAAGAAAAACACATCTTTACAGCCCAACCCAAAAAAATGGGTTTAGTCTTTATAGCACATTTTCCCCTTCATTACAATTGTATGGGGTGCATTTTTATTTGTTTTTATAAAGCTCACCCTTTTAAACTGTACAACAACTTAAAGGGGGTGGGTGTTAACACATGAGCCTATAGCCACCAGCTGATGGCTAGATGACACAGCAGCTAATTTCACTAACTTTGGTAATTTTGAATTTATATTTCCTGCAATTTTCTAACATAATCCTTACCACCTGGTTAACCACTTAACCATAAAATATCAATCACATCACCATGAACTAGAATAGTAAATACTGAAACATAATTTTTTTAAGTTCAGATCAAATCTTTCAAAAGAGTCTATACACTTGTAGAGTCAGTCGATCACAACAACATGTATCAGAACACTGCAGTCCTAGTTCAGCTCAGATCTTCCTAAGCTGTCTGTAGAGCAGCCAGGAACAGCCATTTGTAATCTGTGCTTCACATCCTGTCTTCCTACAGGATCCTTATAAACACAACTGTACCAAAGGACCATCACAGTAAGGGCCACATATGCCATTCTATCAAAAGGATTTATCCATTCAAGCAGAGCTAAATTATATAGAAGCCAATGAAGATGTGACAGGTTTCACAACAAAGCCAGGATATAGAAACCACACATCCAGCCAATACACACACACACACACAAAGCAAGAAGGCTATAAATGCACATAAGAGAGCTAAAGCCAGCTGCAGAGAAGCATAAATCAACAAGACTGATTTCTATGGTTTTTATTGGTTTACAGTACAGATAAACAGACATACAGAGATAGAGAGGGAGATAAATAGATACAGATACTTGAACTGCTTTAACTGCGCAAGTCTAACAAGTTAGTGCGCATTGGCTTCTTTTGCTATTTCCACACAGAATGTATGAAAATTGAAGGGATTGCTTAGGGTTAGGGGTTTTTGACGAAGCCATTAATATTATTTACAGTTATTATTTTTAATTTAGCTTATATCTAAAATGTTTTTAGTTTATTCTCTATATTCAGTGTAAATTCCGACATATAAAAAAAAAGAATGCATAAAGAAACAAATTGGGTTGGAAGTTCATAACCGTATTTATTGGACACCAAATGTGAATCAAATGTTTAAGAAAGAGAGAAAACGGTTACTTAAAAACACATACTTGTGAGATACATACACAGTTCTTAATATTTTACACCTGGACTCTTTGTACTTAAGTAAAGAAGCTAAGCATGCCTTTATCTGTATATCTTTATTCCTACTGCAGAAATTAGCTGAGTGATGGATCTGCACCTGGAAAAGTCTTTTACCAGCATTAAATGTTTCACTGATAACATGGAATATGTGTTATATTTTGTGTCTCCATTTAAAATTAAGTGCAACAAAATTTATTAAATTTTGTCAACATTATGAGTATTTATAGATACTTCATGAGCCATAGCTTTCACAGTTTTTTCATCACATCGTAACTTAAAACTAAAGCTCTATTTTTTTTTTTTTTACTAGACCTTTAACAGTCAGTAAAGTGTTTTTTTTTTAATCTTGTTTAACAGTCACTTACTGTCAGTTATTGTATAAAGAACTCAGGCTATAAATTTAGGAATGAAATTTACTTTCAATCCCTTGTTTTAACTTTTGGTGGGAGGTTGACTGTTTATTTATGAGAGGGATTTGGCACAGATCCTTGAAGTCATCAAAAACTGTAGAAGCTGTGAATCAAAATCACTTTTTGCCACTGCTTTACCTCTTAAGTGCAACCACTAACGGACATTTGACATGGTCTTTAATTCTCTTCATCTAAGCAGTTTTTTCTTGACTTCAGTGAGTTTTCCATGTGTGCATGAGCACACACCCCTGTCTGGTGCCTTAATGTGTCCCTGTGAATAATTACGCAAGTATATGCATATACCATTGTCATAAAATTCTTGCAGAAGGACAACAGTATTATTTTTAACCAGACCACAAAAGCCTTGGCTTTGTAGTAAAGAAAGGTGAAGTATAGCATGGCTTTTTGGACATCTTTGGTCATGTAGGTGGAGTCCAAACTCCACGACAGAAAAGGATGTAGTATTTCTTTGCCACTTCTGACCAAATGGAGGAAATATGCCTCCGCACAACATGTCTCCTCCAAAACCTTTCCTGCCACGATCTTCAATGATTTTTCCATCGATATTATTCACAAATGTTTCCCGTCTTTCAGTTAGACATCTAAATCTCCAATTTCATGACGGTAAATACAGATAGTACGTAATTAGACTTCATGTGTTTCCATTTACGTATGCTGATTTCACTCTCTTTTACTACTGCTTTCCAACACTTTCCAACCATGATGACTAACCACTGCAGAGCAACATGGAAGCGATTAGGTGGTCTCTAATTAAATAGCCAAAATGCTTCTGTCACTATTCATTTTCTTGCAATAGACTGCATGGGTTACATGTCAATGTATAAATTTTGCCAACTGTCACTCCCAAGTTCCCACCTAATCTATAAGTATATTTGAAATTAGTCCTTAATTTCCCACGAACATACACATAATTTAGAGCTACTGTCTGAAAATGTATTGACTGCTCTGTCTCTTCAGTTGGATTAAACTGATACAAAACTTCAAGCTAATATTTATCTCTCAGTAGCTTTTATAGTTTTGTGTGTGTGTTGGAGATTCTGCTTGTCTTAATCATTTTTCCTTATGTCAGGCCTTGCTTAGGTACTGACATCTGGGCATTTATAGTGCTGGCAAGAAATTGCTGCTGGCTGCAGTTTAGCATACTTCAAGCCATACCTTAGAGGGCTAGGCAGGGGTTTGTTCAAATGAGCAGATATTCCAGCTCTAATTTAAGTGAAATCCTGAGACAAGGCAAAAGTTTCCCAGTTTGGATTGGCAGGGGTAGCAACAATATCCTCATACACAGACTTATTTAAGCCTATACTAGCACAAATGTCCAGAAACTGCTGATCATAAGATTGTTTTGTAACCTATTTGAAATATAAGGAATTGTATATTGAAATATACAACGAAATGTACATAATATGTTAGTAAAATACAAAAAATAAAAATGCTTTTTTTGACATGGTGAAGAAGACGATGATTGTAACAAAGGTGTAGTTCATGTTGTGAAAAGTCACACACAGACTTTTTACTCTTATTCTTCACTGTGGTTTCAATCGCTGAACCATATCTACTAGGGTATTTTATAAAAATAAATACAGGCATGGTAAGGCATAGCATTTGACAGCAAATATGTCTTGGTCAAAAAATGTAAACGGTAATGGAAAACTAAGTGAATTATTTCTCTGTGTTTTGATGAGATAAGCAGGAAGCAATTGAGATAAAGAAGGAGGGAAGCGTGAGATCATCTTTAGTTCTCGGTTACCTTGCAATGTCTCATTTATGCACTCTACACAAAAAAGACTAAGCAATGTAACAGAATAAACAATAATATGGACCTACAATTACAGTATACTGTTCAGCACTTTATGCAGCAGCAATCAATAGATAACTAACATTAATTAAATATAGTGTTTGAAATAAACCCTAAAAGCTACCTCACGAAGAACATTTTCTCCTTGCATTTAATCACCAGCATTGACAGAGAGACTGCTGTGATTATGAAATCCACAGCAGTAACCAAACCTGTCAGAGAATGCAGCAGCAAAGGCATAGCATACAGGTTTAATTTATATGTATACTCCTACAGCATTATGATTTCTATCAAATAAAGATAACATAATCAAATGAAATTCATTATAGGAATTCAATTTTGAGACTTCGGTTGATTATTAAGTTGTCCTTGGCTCTAAGAAACAAAAGACCTAAGGGTCAGCAATAAATCAATGCAGACCTTGTTTCCCCTAGGCTATTGAGCCACTTGGGGTGTAAAACACTCAAAGGCAATGAGCACTTGAAAGTCTGGAGCTACGGACACATTCTGCTCACCAATTATCCTGTCTGCGTGCCTTCTAAACACTGCATACCAGATATGTTTGGGCCTCTTCGGCCAGTTATGGAGACACAGATGCTAATGACACCATATTTTCTGAACTGCATAGACAGAGGGCCTCTGGCCATCACTTCTAAAACACATGCCACACAGCCTGCACCACCCACACCACACAGACATGTTATTGATGACCACTGACAGCTCTCCTCTTCACTCGACTCAGGGTGGCTGCCATAGGCAACAAAGCAGTAAATACAACTTGTCAAGGTAACATAACTTACTGATAACTGCTTATCACTTACTTACACTTGTTAGTGAGGATGAAAACCATATTAAGATTTGTTCATTTAACTTATGCAATTTCTCTAGCACTGGTAACCTTGCACTGTTTAAAACTTTGTGCTTCTTTCTTTTTTTAGGGTGCTGACCAGTGAGGCGCTGACTGACAACCACCTGTCACATGGATTGATGTGCCCAGCTGGTGAGCAAGAGGCAGGATAAGAGACAGAGCAGAAGGAGCATTGCATACGAAGTCTCATTGTCAAGATAAGAGGGATGTGGCTGAGACTTGAGCAGAAGGTTTGAAGGTGATAGAAAGATGAGGTAAGATAGACAGTGGAAGGGAGGGCGAATTGGAGAAGGGATGAAGGAAAAGGTGACAGGAAGTGATAGTACCTTAGATATCTTCAAGGTGACTCAGCATGACAGATCATTCCTAAGGGTTTACTACTGCAAAGAGAAATAGACAGACAGAGACAGAGAGAAAGAAAGAGAGGGAGAGGGAGAGAAGGAGAGAGAGAATTTCAAGGTGCAAGAGCTCTTTGCAGATGTCCAAATACATAGTAAATCACTCCGAGGACCTGAGGGTACTCAAATGCTTTTTGACTGAATCTGTCTCCCAGCCCAGCGGCACCAGAATGACTAAAACATTAACAGAAGTCTTCACGGCAGCGGCAGTAGCTCGCCCATCCCCCACTTGCAACTGCACAATCCCAGGACTGTGCAAACATAAAGCCAAACCAAAATGGCCTCCGTTCAGATGTTGTCCAAATGCATGTTTTGTTTGAAACCAGGGGAATACTCAACCTGGAAGACAAGCTTGTACACAAACTATCTATTTAGCTGTGTGTCCCCATTCCCATGAGTCATGGCCCTGGCATTTGAGTAGAGAGGTCTGTGTGTCGAGTTACAGGTGTTCTTTTTAACACGGCTACTCAAAAAAGAAAAAAGAAGAAGAAGAAAAAAAGGTTTATGGCTTTTTTTTTTTTCTATGGAGGCCTAAGGAAACAGCAGCGACATTGGGCTTAAAAACCAAGTTTAGACCTAGGATGTAATCACATTTATAGCACAATAACAAATAAGGTTAAACAGGCTACTATGAACTCACAGCGAACACTTCCTGACATTTCATTAAGCCTAACAGCAAAAATGCTGATGAGTAGACAAATTAATTCTGAATGAAAACATGAAAGCAATAGCAATATTTTTATTTTAATATGTTCTATAGTAAACATACAATGAGGAATTACAATAAATATAAATAATAAGAAAAAATGAAAAGTACTTCCAAACTAAATCGTAAGTGGTCTGGAATCATAACTTGATTTTACTTTTTTGGTTAAAAATAAAGGGAAAACACTGAATGCTCAAGAAGAGGTTTAGTGCAAAACCATTATTCAGAAATGCAGTAACATTAATGTATCTATTCTTATTGCTCATAAATGGCTGAGTAGGAAAATGAGTGGTAGTGAAATGAATAAAATTCTTTCAACAGTTTTATTGGTACAAAATTACAACTCTCCAACTTAACTTCATTGAACTGTAGCTGGCAAGCTTACTTATGAGAATGAATATATGTTCTTGTTCTTGTTATGTATGCTGTTTAAACTTGTTGAACGTTTGAACATAAATTTGTTGTAATGCACATGGAATATCATCACGACACCACTGCATCACCATATTGTCTCCTCTGACCTTCAAATAGAGAAAATGACAGATATAATTAATTCTAATAAAGCGAACATGAATAGGTAATATAAACCACAGTGTCTATAATTGAATAGGCTTTACAAAATTATATCCATAATTCAAGTCAAATACATATAACAGCAATAATATGAATACGTTTGCATATTTATTTAAATACCTTCAGACTCAGAAACAGAAACAGCAATATTACCACAAAAGAGGGAGTGAAGCTCTGCAAAGGCAGGGCTGCATGTGGCTCTCTACTGCCTTGATGTGTGTGCTTGCCTGCCCCCTGGCAGATACAGCTGTCACTGCAGTAACATGTCAGCAGGAAGAAAAACCACTCCCTAAAACAGTGTATTCCACAAAAAGGTACTGTGCTCACCCATACCCACCCGGCAATTAATGCCATCAACATTATTTGGGGGACCATGTCAGGAGTAATCATCTAATGATTCAGGAGTGATAGAAAGAAACATACCGTCTGAAACTTGCAGAAGTTTTTCTTTATGAGGAACGGGACTCTGAATAAAAAACATATGACGCATAATGGAATTCAGAGCACTGTAAAAATGGAAAAATCTTAAGTGGAGACCAGATCTTGTCAGTTTACGTTTCACAAGTTTTACATTAGGACTCACTCTAGCCTAGATACACGTAAATTAAACCAATAATACATTCCTAGTCTCTGACTTTGTGTATTAATACATGGAAGTAATCTACTGCCATTCAGCTGAGATTAGAGTCTTTTGTGTTCAAAGTAGCATGTCTGGAAATGTCTAAATGTCAAAACCTATAACTGCTAGTGCTGATGCAAAAACTACACATGAACAGAAAAAGGTTCAAATCTGTCCTGGGGATCGGTGTTTTAACGATGCATGGAAAAAGGCAGGCTCACAGCTTTAGCAGCAACACCATGAGATATCTGAATGCACAATCTTAAGTTTAAAAAAAAAGTCAATAAAATGCCTAGCTAATACAAGGCAATACCTGAGACACACATGATGCAAGACAACACTGCTCACAAAGTTAGTTGTTTTCAAATCACACTCACAGCATGGAACAACTTAAACATTTATTCTATGTGACAGCCCCTTTTAAACAAAGTCTGCATGTTCACAGGTACACTAGCTGTAATGCAGTAAGGTTAGATGTGTTGTTAAACTACCCTCTGTCACAAACAGATGCTGTGTGACTAAACTGCAGAATAGCCCACGTAGAGAGATGATGTGGAAATGGGTACTGCATTACAGTACCTCAGGCTAACTAAAGGTGGCAGCACAGCACCTGACACAAGAGTTGGATAACTGCTCACCATCAGTACATCTTTAATGTCTGAGCATAAACCCACCAGAACCACAAAGATCCACCCTGTAGATGATCAACGACTTTGGTGAAGAAGTCTTCTGTGAAAATATTAAAAACTTTACAAACGCATCCAGAAAACAACAATACTTTATACATAATATGTAGAGTCTGTACAGTAGTTCCTCCTCATAATTAATAAAATGTAAAAAATAAAATTACAACTTCCACTTCTTAGGTAGTGGTTCATGCACAGCAACACCTTCCCGTGATATATGGTCACAGGGCAGGACATACTGAAGGGGCCACTGCAGATGAACATGCTTCACTGCATTCATTTCACAATGCTTAAAGTCAGCTCAGTACAGAATGACATCACTCATCCAAGACCACTGGAGCAGAACCAAAGCCTGTAGGGCTATTCAAATTAATTAACAAATGACCTTAGATTACAGGGGGAGTCACAGATCACACAATGGAGGCATTTATCAATTCAATAGGCATGGATACTCTCACAGGATGCCTTTATATTATTTCTACGCACTAAAGGCACGTACTCCTTCATACTGGTGCAAATAAGACACATTCTTTAATATATATAGTTTAAATAAAGAAGCTATAGGATATTGCATAATTTGCTTTTGGATTGCGACCATTTCAATAAAGACCTGACTTGTAGTAGAATGCCTCAGCATATAAAAGCATCACTGGTTGTTTTTCTACTTGGAAAAAATCCCCAATAAAGAAGCAACCAGGAATCCCGTCACAGTGCTGTCTGATAAAATGTGAAATAAGCTGCAGACAAGATGGCATTTTCTTTTATTTCAAGAACAGACTATATCGGAACCATCTCAGAGAGACAGGTCAATTTCGGGGTTTACTAATACAGTCCCATGGACAAGAGATAAATCCCTGCTAGGCAACAAAAAGCAGATCAATAAAGAAAGCATGTAAACAAACCACAGTGTAAATGAAGCTGAGACAGATAGAGAATGGGGAAGTGAGAGTAACCAACAGTGCTTCGAATAAAGAACATCGCCAGGGACTGAAAGAAGAATAAAGGGCGGAAAGCCAGGGGGACCGTCAGGGTGGGAGTGCAAATGAGGAGAAGAAGATGCACAGCCTTGAAGTACAGAAAGAAACAGTGAAAGAGGCAGAGCACAAGTGTGGGGGTGGGGGAAGTGAGAAATTGAGGGAGAGGAAAAAAACGGTAGTGTAGAAGTGATTTATGGTAGTTGTATAATTTTCTACAATGCTGCCCCCACACCAATGCACCCCCGCCCCCCCTTGCTACGGCTCTTCTTGCCTCCTCCATATCCCACCCTCCCACTAGGGTGTGCTCCTCCCCACTGTCACAGCGAGGAACAGTCCCTGACCACACCAGCCAGTGATTAAGATTCTGCAGTGATGCGACTGCAGCACTTCGCAAATGGAAGACTGGACATAATTTCCCTAAAATGCTGTTTTTTATCACCTATTTCCCCTTCATCAGCTTGCCGCACACGATTGATAGCTGATGGCACCTCTGACAACTTAACGTTTTTATGGCTAGATTTATGGGCTATCTGCTCCTCTCCTTTTACAGCTCAAACTCTGTAAAAATGCTTATTTCTCAGATAAGGAGAGGGAGGGTGTGTGTCTATGTGTATGGAATGGTATCACACCCAGCTAAATGTATGTATGAGAGAGAAGGGCCCCTCTCACTGCATTGCAGTCGAGATCTGTGCTAGGCTTCCAGCACTTTATGGCTACTCTGAGACTGAAATTACCTCTGCATAGCACCATGGATTAAATAATGTCTCACTTCTTAGACACAACTAGAACTCTGATCACCTCATTAGCAGCAAACATTTGCTGTCATCCTCCTTCAAGGAAATAATAAACACTTGAGCACAAATAGAAACTCTTCTTGAGTCCAACGATATGCGTATTCATGCGCAGACTATTTGCCCACAGATACAGGCCTATAATCATTTCATTTATTGTTTTAACAGGAGGCAAAATTGACAGTATTGCAAAATATTAACAATAACAAACACAGACACTCTGTAACATGTTAATCCTCTCAACCTTTATATAAAGAGACAGAATGTCTCCATCAAAATACCTGGTGCACATGTAAAAAAAAAAAAAAAAAGAGTCTAAAATCCCATTCCTTGGGTCAGGTTGCAACAGGATTAAGTTAGGTTAACTTTGAACAGTAGGAGAACAAACCCTCGTTGAGTACTTGTGTGAATGCATTTGCACATGCAGACGGATTGTAAGCGTCTTAAGTGTACTGGGGGTTGGGGGGAGGAGAGGTGGCTGCTGAACTTACTGGGCTGCAGTGGACGTGTGGCCGCTGCAGGTTCTCCACCCTCCCTGGATTTACAGCCAGTAAGGGCTCCCAGTTAGCCTTCTCCTCTCCTCACTGATGAGCCTGGCAGATCCCAGACAGACGCCCCAGGGGACTGGACGGTGACAAGCAATGGGGGAGGGAAGCACACAGGGCGATCTGGAGGGAAGGATAGAGAAAGAAAGGAAGAGAGAGAGAAAACCAGTTTGATGAGATCAGTGATTCATAGACACCCAGGAGGACATACCGTGGAATGGGGTAATACCACACATGTTTTAACTGGGCTGGCCCATAATTCATTAGGGTTACCAAGGCTACAAGGAGCACCTTAGGAGATAGGCCTCAGAAATAATCTCTGCATGTTGCTGGATGCAGCCCATATAGAGTGAAGATTAACATTCACAGCTCACCCTTACTGGAGAGGACCAATCGTGATGATTTCTCCATATTTCCATATCAAGTCACAGGTTACTCTGCAGCTAAGGGTGTCAGTGGAATTTTTATGACATGAAATATGTAACTGGAAAAAGCACAGTTTTAGTGAGCTTAAATTCCACCATCTTCCCATGCTATAATTCCAGTATGCCCTAACCTCTTCCAGAAAAAAAAAATATGCAAGTTTGCAAAGAAAAAAGAAATATGCAAGTTTGCAAATGCCACTGTGCTTTGTGCTTCATTGACAGCACAACGCACAGTGCTCAACACAAGGGAACACTTGGTTAACCTTTGATTTTAGTGTGATTTTGAGTATGTCTGTAAAGATTTTCACCATGAATATTTCATTCAGATGTCCAACTTAAGTGTTCCCTTAATTTTATGAGCAGTACAATAATAACTGTACACTAGGAGTAACAAGCTGGACCTTGACAGCAAAACAAAAACAATAACCTCACACACTATAATCTCTGTTGATTAAGGTCTTCTAAGAAAACTGCTACTTTTATATAGACCCTATGCAGCCTATGTCTTCATCATCACATTTCATCTAAAATACAAAATTATTTGCTTGGATCTCAGCACAGCACAGAATACTGCAAATAATATAAAACAATATGCTCTGAAAAAATTAAATTGCACCTAAAAAGAATTTACAGGATTTGCTTAACACATTACTATCATTTTTTAAACTACTCAATATTTGGAGAAAATGCAATTGTTGTCTTTTATTGTGCTTTTCTCTGCTGTATCCATTTTATTCTTGCTAAAAAAAAAATCCTCAGTCTCAAACACAAAGGTTATTTAGATATGTATAGATAAATAAATGTTTGTAATACATTATAGTGAATCTGTATATGTATCAAAAGTAAACATTATAATTTCTCACCTGAGTATCAGTGCAAGACACTGATCTCTGCCAGTAGCCACTAAAACCATAGTTTTTAATGTAGCTCAAAACAGTCTTGAGTCCTCACTGAAAAGTTTAAATGCTTTAATTACTCCGTATAATTGCTATCACTCCCTCTATTTTGAGTTTTATAAGGTTTCAGTGAACAGGTGAGGTTGGATTGTGACCAATCATGTTTAAATTCAAGCCATTTCTGTATTTAAATTATTCTGGTTCCTCATTTCCAGGGGATGGTGGTCCTGAGCAAGTCATTATGCTTTTACTCAGCACCTGGGAGGTCCTGCGTGACTGTATTGCATTGTGGTTTATGATAACCTGATTTCCTAACATGGCCCAAGCCTATTGACATCATACTATAAATTCTGCACTAATATTAAGACAAATGCTGGACTACCAGGTAAAAGAACTATGACCTCAGCGCAGTAAGAACTATTTATCATTTAAAAGAAATTTTAATAGAGGCCTATTAATCACATAATGCAAAACATTGGTCTCTTCTAAAAGGCCACAAACTGTGTTATTCATTGAAAAATGGTCTCTTTCTGATTAAGCAATCATAATGCAAGCACTGGATGCCCAGATTTCATAAATCACTTCAAACATATGTGGCATTTAATTAGACCCCATTAGCAATGAGCAACAGTATGTGTATGACGTGCATGTCGGGAGGCACATGCATATGTCTCTTCTCACATTTTCCATGGTCTGCTCTTTAGGATGTTCCTCATTAGTGTGAATATTAATGCAACCAGAAAAGGAGGAAGAGGCAAAGAAAAATGTAAAAGGAATTTGGAAGAGCTTTTTAAAGGGGCCATTTCATCAGAATCGTTATTTTTTTGCGGTTCTCTGAAGGCTCGTAACTGGCGATCTATGAAGAGAGACGTGCCGCAGTGGGGCTTAATTTAAAACCAGAAAGGTCACTGCACCAGGAAAGGTCCTCAGCTCAGCCAAAAATATAAAATGAAGAGGAGAAAAAGAAAGCAGTGGGGGAGGAAGAGTGGGCCAAGAAAAAGAGCAAAATGAAAGGAGATTAGAGAATGCCGACAGGGAAGGGGGGAACCCAAGCAGGAGGAAACACGTTCAAATAATTTGGAATGAGTGTTATGGAAGGAAGGACAAAAACTCTAAAGTACTGAGGAAGGAGAAAACGGAGAGGATAATGAACTGAGTTGCAATTGAACTGGAACAAGTTTTTGTTTACTTTAATGGTGTTTTTGCAAGTGATTTGTTATAATTGTGCACAATTTGAGGGAAAAGTACTGCATCAACACACAGTGAAGGACTGCCAATCTGTCCAACAATCTGTGTTGGCAGAAACAACCCTCCCCAAGCCTTTGCTGAATTAGGCTCTCCATGCTTTGGACTTGACCAGAGTACTAATGGTCAGATGGGAAATTAGCTTTGCCATATGCAACTCAGCAAAAAAAAAAAATAGGTGCAACTCTGAAAACCGTGTCTCCAGTTCAGTCTGTCTACGTGTTGTGTCTTGATCTGGCCAAGAGATGCATGTCATGTGTTGGACTCTGCCTTGTTAACAATAATAAACCACTAAAGTGTCCCTCCCCCCAACACACAGGGCATTCCACAAACTAAGATTCTGGTCTTCAATCACTTCTTTATCTATCAGCTCACTTTAATTGTCCACTGGGTTTTTGACTGCACCACATTACATAAAAGCACAGTGGGGCCTCATGGCAGTAGCACGACAGCCTATGATGTAAAGCCTCGCGGTTTGCACAGATAAGACGAGTTCAATTTTAATGTTGCTAGCACACCGAGACGCACCAGGCTCACTTGTAAAACAGAATGCCCCCTTCGCTTGTAAACGCAGCAGCCCAAGAGGAGGAAAGAGATGGGGGTTGGGAACGCTGAGGTGGGGCTGAATTAAAACGACGAGAGGTATTCCACTTGTCCAACTCCAGCAATCCATCCAATGGATCAATTTTTTTTCTCTCTCAAATTCCCAATCCACTCACCATCTCTTTTAAAAACTAATACCCAATTCCAATCACAGCTGCAGTAAAGCATATCTTGTAAAAGGTCATAGTGTGACCTCTGAGTTCTCTAAATTGGATACTGGTTGGCCCACTTTTCTTTGAAATACCGCACAGCCTAATATAAAAGTACCCTGTGCACATTCACATTACCAGTGGGACCTGCATCCAGCACATCAGTAGGTGTTCACATTGATGTGAAGTGTCACAGCACAGAGAATTTTACAAGATATTGGATGTTTTTGTTGAGGGAAACGCAAACCAGAACCTAAACATAAACTACAACATGGGGGGCCCAGGAATTACTCTGGGATAGGTGTATCTGTGTGTGCATGTGTGCTTGCCATAGGCAACATACCGGCATATAGTGGAGCATCTCTCTGCAGCCAGCCAAGGGAACTGATCAGATGGACGATCAAACACTAATCATTCCCTCACGGCCCATACCGAGTAAAGCTGTCATTAATTTTGCGGAATTACATCAAATCTGAGACATTCTTTATGTGGCCCACGGCCTGCAGACAGTTATACGACAGGGACTGCTGCGCTAAGCAGATGGGGCAGCTTGGCCGTGCATACTAAATATCACCGTCCCCCATTTCTCTATCTCCACCCTCCCAACACTCTACCCTCCTTCTAGGCACTCTGCTTCTGCTCTTCTTTCTTTGTTTTCTACCTTGTAATGCCTTTCTTTGACTATATCTTAAAACAAGAAAACATTACTACAAAACACAGTAACTACCATTATTAAAGTCAAAACTGCCCGTATAGTTTTAAGAAATACCCAGCCAGAAAAAAAAATGCCGCCAACTTATATTCTCAGTTTTATTTCCACGCAAGACACGCTACCCATTAACTTAGTATGATGAGAAAATAAATTGTTTACTGACATAAATCTTTAATGTTTGTCTCTTGGATCTTGACAACTCTAACAATTTGCTTGGCTATACAAAACAGAAGGTCATAATCCCATTTGAGGTTTCCTTGGCAACTGATTACTGCTGAAGGCTAGTTGAAATTTATGACTAGTGACACATACCTGCCATTCCCTTTGAATGAGACATGTGGTAAGCTATATTCAGACAAACCACCTCAGGTAATAAAACTGCAGTAGCACTCAGGGGCTATACCATTTTCTAGCATTGAGAGAAATTCCAAGCCAAGCTGCTAGAAATCAGCAGATGACAGGGATTAAATTTGTGTGGAGTACTTCCACAACAGATAAATAAACAACATGTTGAAAGTTTTGTGCCAGAACACTATTTTTTCCCCCAACCTAACGCCTCAAAGTGTGAATGTTAGCCATCTCCTCCCAAAAAACAAAAAAGAGCTGTAAATTCACACGGTCAGCATAACTGCATGTGTGCGCAAGTTTGCAGGGTAGAGGTGGGATGTTATGATAGGCAGAGGAGCCATAACAGCAGGCAGCCAGGTCAAGATCAAGCAGTTTCATGGACAATCCACTTTAAGTCTAGTCTCTATTATGGTGAAGCCTTCACATTCCTACTGCACGTCTTCTAACTTTACACAACAATGACGCTTCAAAGTCAAGGCTATGTGAAATCAGACACAACACTAAAATAAAATAAAATAAAATACAATAAAATAAAATAGGGTGGCACAAAGCCAGTAGAAATAACCATATAGGATTAATTCATAAACAATACTTATTATATTGGTATATCTGATTTTTCTGTGTTCCAGGGAACTCGTGATTTTAAAAAATGGCAAAAGCAAGACATCCACACTGAATTATGTTGAAGAGTTCAACAGAAGAAATCTTTTTCTTTAATAATACCTAAGGCTAAACACACATATAAACAGTGCCTACTGAATAAGCCAGTCATCACAGTAGAACCTATTTAATTATCCCACTGTGAGAGCGAGCCACTATTTCCATCACCACTTTGCTCACACAGGCTCAGCACACTATTAATCCACTTAAACACAATTTATAGGGTCTCAGCATTGACTGTCCGTCGGCATAAAATTACATGAAGCATCCTTATAGTGTCGTCAACAGACTAAATTAGCCAAACTGGACTTACTAATTGAGGAGGAGTAAAGTATTGTGTGACTGGAGTGTCTCATCAATGAGCAGAGATAAATAGGCTGGCTATGGGCAATGAGGTACCATCAATAACTATAATAATACAGGCTGAGCATTATTTAACTTGTGGTTGTGGAGGACTAATAACCTTTAATAGAGAATGCTAACTTTTAATTTCCATTTCTGTTAAATAGGTTTTTGTTATTGATGGCTTTTTGCAGTTAAAGACTTCTTTGCCATTTTTAACTCAAATTTAAATTTAAATCATTTAATAAAATCAGTTCAACTAAAACCAGTATTTTAATGTTTTTTTTAAATTAAAAATCTCAAAATAACACATTGTGAACCCAGATAGACAATACTACTACTGTAGCCTTGAGACCTATCTGCACAGCCATATTTGCATTTCTCTTCTGATATATCTGCAAAATCATAACTATGAATTAAGGCAAAGCTCGAGATGGTGAACCCAGGCTTTGTTTTTAAAATTTGCAGCATAGAGAGACAGTGTATCCCCCTTTATCTTGTATCTAATAGTGAAAGGACAAAAAGGCTGTGATATATTTTCATTGTGGGCTTAAAAGACCGCACTGTGTGTTTAGACTTGCATGTGTAATTTTGGTTTTCAAGATGGTATACTGCCATCTGCTGCCCAGCACTGTAACCTCGTCATGCGCTCTATTTGTCCTCATGTTTGAAGACGTTGCGGGATATCAGGCTTATCCTAAAGAAACTGCCAAATTGGGGCGCTTCCAAAATGCAGGATCACTGGATTATTTGGGAAAATGTTTTTGGCTAAAATCCGAATTCCCCTCCATCAAATCTGGAACGTGGGCTGACGTCAGAGGATCTGCGGTGGTTCCTGATTTTCCTCATCAAAGTACAGATAATACGTGAAGTGGAAAAGGCTCCCGTGGGACACTGATTTAAACTAAAATAAATAGGCAAACACTATAACCTGTAATACTTTACCATCAAATTAAATAACCGTCATAGTGCGAAGTCTACCAACTGCATGGAAAACAATGAGCAGATTTGTTTACAGCGCAATATAGCAAATATTTATGAACTCGAACAATCACTGCAAATAAAAACATCCGTTTTCATTATTACATCCGCTACGGGTGTCTTCCTCTCATCGCAAATAACACACACTCATTCCATTGGTGAATGAGCAGGACAGCCGCGGTTTGGCAGATATCCGATGCGAAAAACAACGGCGGCCGATGAGACGCGTCAGATTACATTCAGCGGATCTGTTAGTCTACTGTGAGCCTGGGGGTTGTAGTTTAAAACGGGGTATCTCGGCGTAGTTTCAGCTACATCGTGAACAACAGCTCCCATAATTCCGCGGTGCAGAAGAAGCTGTCGTGCTTGTGTTTTGCTTTGGCTTTTTTGTTGTTATTTCGCGTTGTTGGTCCAGCTGAGCTCCGTGAGGAAAGCGAGTCTGCATCGGCCGTGTTTTTTCGTGGGTTTCTTGAGGACTGTCAGTCCGGTACCTCGCACATAGAGGGCTCCTTTAGACCGTCTACAGAGGGCTGAGGACCGTAAAGGTAACAAAGACATCAGAAACGGGTCGAGATAATGTGCGCAGATCTCTTTTGGTAGTTAACAAAGCCCTGCATTGTCTCTCATTATTTGCATTTCCATCAAATTAACAAATATAACTAACGTGCACGGATTCAGGTCTGTCCGTAATGCCTGTGATTGTTTGTTTGTCATCTTAAAGCTTTCATCGACGGGCATGACACACTGTTTTCTTGACATGTGCTACTGTTGGGCCTTAAGCCTCGTGCCATGTAAAACGAGTCCACGGAAAGCTATTTTGATCACTGGTGTATTGTTTTACGCGCTGTCTGTATTTTATCTTGTCCGTATTTACATGAGAAACTATTCGTACCTTATGTAGGTTTTGGGTGTTTCGCAAAAAATAGAAAACTTTTATCATCTGTGATTATTGACTGTACCACAGGGAATAAATGTAAAGTACAGAAGAGTCAAAGTTAATCCAAGTTTAAAGAACATGCTCGCTGTAAATCCTCATTGGGTTTATCGTGCGCTTGCTTTATTTTTGTTCCTTTTGAAAATCTCATCATGCTTGTCTCTACTGCTCTATTAAAATGTATATTTACCATGTGTTTTGCCCTGTTTGTGTAACAGTGTACCATCACATCATAAATGTTGCCTATACCATAGTTATTACGCCACACACAAAAATAATGCTTTCTGTAGGTAGGCAAGCAGTGTGGTTAACTGCAGAGATACCACAAATTCGTGGGAAGTAACCACTAGTGGAATCTGAGCCCATATACTGCATGCTTACACGTGATGCTGTATAATAGCAAATGATTTTGAAGATGACTGAAATAGCCCCTGGTGAAAACCTGTGTAACGTGTCATGTTGCCTTAAGACCATGCTGTCACTGAGGATTAGTTGTGCATCGGTGCTGTTTCCTTAAGTGTGCACTCAGTCTAGATCTTACACTGAACAAAAATATTCACACACTTGGGGCCTCTTGTTTGTTCAGCAGTGACCACCTCTTACCTATATTCCAGAAATAGCTGTGTAATGTAATCTGTAATGTAACTGTGCATGTTGGTTTCTAGGTTGATTTGGGGTTTGTTTGTTTTTTTCCTTCTTTCTTTCTTGTAGGTGCAATAGAGCATTTGTTTTGTGTTGCCATGGACAAGGATTGGCAGGTGGAGTTTAGAAACGTGGGCTGCAGCTACTTTCCTGAGAGCAGAGTCGACTGCCACTACACGCTGAGCTCACGGCACATATGGGCCAGTAATGATTGGATAGGGCTCTTCAAGGTATTGCTATTCTGATGAATTTCTCGAAAAGCAACTAAGTAAATAATATCCAACTGGAAGTTAACACTGTGCACACATTTTCTTCTTCAGGAGGGATGGACATCAGTAAAGGAATACCACACCTTTGTATGGGCGCTAGCCCCGGCTGACTACCAAGAGGGCACAGATGTCAACTGCTGTGTTCAGTTTCAGGGTATTCATACCTTTGTTTTCTAACTGTGTTTACTTCCCATAGTCACACAGGATCTGTACTAGATCAGCACATAAAACCTTCAGCAGGAGATTGATGCCTCTGTAAAATGAATTGCTCTGTTGTTTACAAAATGCTAGTGAATCACATACTGAGTGGAAGCAAATGTTTATTTCTATCTTAAAATAATTCTTCAGCAGAAAAAAGGGGGGAAAAATCCTGTGCACAACAAAAATATCTAACTTAGCTTGGTTTCTAACAGAGACACTCTCTGTCATGGTTTGAATTCATTTCTTTAGTAAGCAGGAGGTTGAGTAATGAGGATGACAAAGACAATGGCCCAAAGGCTGCTCTGCTGACTGCTGCTGCTCACTGGAGAATACAGTGTTCACTTTGTCCTGTGTGTCAGGGGCAGCTGATAAGCCTGATTGAGGGTGAGGGGCACGTGTGCAGCAGGTGTGGCATTGACCCCTGGTAAAGTGATTTATCGCTAACTTAAACATACTGTCAATGTCATTCTTCAGTACAGAGAAAGGAAACTAAAGAAAGTACTGATGGTTCCTTATCAGCAGCAATGCTGTGATTTAAAAAGAAGGTCGCCTCTTCTGTGACCTTAGCCGGTGCTCGAAGTTGAAATACAGCTCATAAACTTTACCGTATGTCATTCCCTCTGTCTGTTTTCTATCTTGGCCCTTTGCTGTAGGTGTATTGTGAAACAGTAATTCTAAGTAAATCACTCCAAACATGAAGCTATGGTCTGTGTGAGATAATGATATTAGATCAGCTTACTTTATAGGCTGGAAGGAGTCACAGAATAAGGCTGACTGCTTTGTGGTCAGTGCGGGAGGCAGGAGGTGTATCATCATCAGTTCCAGTATGCTTGGTTAAAGGTGCATGAAAAGGAAACAGATTCAGGAGTTTGGTGATAGTGAAAGTCTTAACGTTATGCAAGTAGCACAGCTGGTCTGAAAAGCAGTTATTTTGCTCTCAAAATTTGTAAGCCTTCAACTTTATGAGCGACAGTCTTATGCCAAACAGTGATTGCTGATGTGTTTTTATGACTAATATCTTTGCTTATATTGGTAGATAGGCTGTAGTCAACAGGATTTATGAAGTGGTTACGTACAAAATAAAGCAATGACCTGTTCTGCAAGTGTCTTTTAACTCAGCATTATCATACCCACTTTGTGCTCTACATTTTAATCAATCCAGTCCTGTTGGGCCACTTAAAATATCTTTATAGAACTGTTATGTTATATTTGTTGCAATTTCTCCTGCCCTCTTGGCCAGCTCTCTTTTGAAGACGTTTTTACTGTCAACGATAGTTTTTACATCGATTCATAAAGGATATATAAAAGTCACTTTGCCAAAAACTGATTGTAGCTTCTACTTTGTGACAGGAATTTTCTTTCTGGCACATAATGACTTGATATCCTTCATGAGAGATACGTTTGACAGATTATAGGCCAGCAAGTCATTTACAGCGGTTTAAATACCAGGAAAACATTTTTTGGCCGGACAGCTGAAAGCATGGACCGCGTCATTAACAGGATGTTTGTTGAATTGATACTAGATTAATTTCTGTGGTTTCAACAGGACATAGCAGCATAGCACAAACAATCGAGGCGACTGCAAAGCTATTTTATAATGTGTTATGTAAACACGTGTTGCTTAATGAGCGTTTAGCTTGCTGGAGCTAGCTGTTTTTGACACTACAGGACAAAAGCAGAACATACAAAGTTGTTTAACTGCTTCTGTTACGCCGAAGATGTATACAAAAAACATATAAATAAATGGCGCAGAGAAGCTCAACTGGCAGACCGCTTCAAGTTTTACATGAAAAAAAGCACCAAACTGCCCCGAGAGTCACTTAAAACACCTGTTTAAGACTTTGGCCAGCTTAGCTAACCAGAGACGCTCTGCTATTTCAGGTACTCTGCGGTTTTTCACAAATGATACAACAAGAACTCGCTCAAGAATGAATAGACGCTTACAGACCTCAGCCCCTGCCCTGGGACACAAGTTACATACAAGACGTCATCGTTTTGTCGCTCACCTGCGGTGAATGGCCGCACTGCTGCCACTAGTGGCCAGAAGGTGTATCGCAACATTGTGAACCTGGTGTTACTGAATTGTAGTATTATCAGACATTTTCTAAGACTAAATAAAAAAGATAGCTTTATTTAATAAATGTTTTAGTTTAGCAGTGGGCTTAATCCAAGTTTGCAAAGTTAGGCCATTTTAGACTGCAGTAAGACAGATGATGAATTAAAGGGCATTAAGTTTACAGCGAGTAGTTTTTACATGAATTTGTCACCCGTCTGTGTATTTTTAGTTGTCACAGTAGGGGAGGAGCAGGTCAAAGTAATGTTTTCCTAGTTCCATTAAGTTTCCTATTTCATGGCAATAAAACAGAATGTGCAAAAGGGGGACCTCCCCTAAGTGGAATACAGCCATTATTCATACACTTTCCCTACTTTGACAAGTCAAAATGTTTGCTGTAAAAAGGGTCTGTGAAATGGGTTTTTGATGGCAAACACATCATCTTAACCAGCGATATAATACAAATAAATGTATTAGACTCATAGTTCATATTTACCAGAACATTAATTTAAATTGTGATTAGATGTTCCAAAATTATAGGTATGTAATTTAGACTGTCTAAAAGTCCAACTAACCAACAAAGGAGTATAATGGGAAGTAGGGTCTAAATTAAAGCATGGCTACTGTGAAAAACAATTATTCTTCTCTGCAGATTGTAATATAACCTTTTGCTTTTTTTCTTTTTTTTAAATCACTGTTTTAGCTTCCTACCTACCCAAGCCCAGCTCCCAGGAGTATGAGTTCGTATATATTGATGCTAAAGGGAAGGTGTGCTCTCGCAGCTCTAAATTCACTTTTTGTGCACCAAAGCCACTTGAGGATCTGGTGACTCTTGAGGAAGACTCCCATGGAGAGGAGGCAGGCACAGATATGCTGCTGGTAGTCCCCAGGGCTGAGCTGCTGCAGGTGAGTGGATAAGATACTGCATGGGAGAGTGTGTTTTCAGTTTTGTAAAATTAACGAGTGCTTACGTCTTGATGCATTCGCAATCATCCAGGAAAGTAAATCTCATCTAAGTGACTTTCTCCCACAAAACGCTACGTCCAGATGAACAGAATCAACTTTTGGAGAGTAACGAGTGCTTATAAAACACATCTGCTGGGGGGGGGATCAATACTCTTGTTTACTGCAGTTACACAAAGACGAGCACACAATCATGCTGCTTGCTTCCTCTGTTCTCTTTCTTGTTAGAATCGACTGCAGGAATGTCTGCGAGAGCGCGCTGAGCTTTTGCAGGTGCAGGAGGCGGTTAAAGAGCAAAGAGAGAAAGAGAAGGAGGAGTACAAGCGAGCGAGAGAGGCCTGGGACAGAAGACGCAAAGAGCTGGAGGGTGATATCGCCAGGCTTCAGAAAGAGCTGAACCAAACTCTAGAGAAGCTTGATGAGCTGGAGAAGAAGCAGAAGGTGATGTATGAAGCTTATGCAAATGATTGGCACAATCTTTTGATTAGAACCGATGTGCCTGCTTCCATTTCCCTGCAGCAGTGCCCTCATTCTCAGATAAAGCATTTCTGCTTAAATAATGTCCCTGTGTGTTAAGTGTAAAAAATGTAAGCAGGAGACATTTAAGAAATTGCCTGAGTTATTATATTAACACAAAAATTAAACACGCCTCTGGTCTGTTAGGAGGAAAAGGCATTAGGAGAATCACTAGCCCAGGAGAAAACTGCTTTAATGGATGCCAGGGAGGCAAGCAAAGCACGAATCCGAGAGCTAGAGGACGACATCAAAACCCTGGCACAGAGAGCTGTGGAAAAAGAGACAGAGTTAGAGAGGTTTGACATGGTTTTCTCATTTGTCCTTCTTTTACTTTTATGTGGGTCCTGTGAATAGTTTTGATTGTTCTATAACAAAATCTGTATGTGCAGAATTAAGGAAAGAGCCAGGAGGGCAGGAGCTCTGAGAAAAGAAGAGGAGAGTGAGAGAAGGAGCCTGCAGGTGCACTGTTCAAAACATACTGTGTAACATACTAAAACATGGTCCTTTTCCCC
Source organism: Pelmatolapia mariae (assembly GCF_036321145.2). Taxonomy (NCBI): domain Eukaryota; kingdom Metazoa; phylum Chordata; class Actinopteri; order Cichliformes; family Cichlidae; genus Pelmatolapia; species Pelmatolapia mariae. The sequence continues at coordinate 26,080,196 of NC_086244.1, forward strand.
CCAACATCTCAGTTTTCCCATCTTTTGCCTTTTTTTTCCTTAGACTAAGCTGGAACAAACAGAAAGTGAGCTCAAAATCCTGTCAAAGGAGTTCCAGGGCCTGAGGAACTCCCTCGCCCAAAGAGACACCAGTGTCCTGCAGCTTCAAAACACCATCACCACCCTCACCCAGAAACTCACCACAGCCCACAGGAAAGAGGTCAGATCATTTATGGAAAACAAATTACTGATTAATGAATGATTTAGCAGTTGAAACTCGACCAGGATGCTCACTCAGAGGATGTAAAAATAGGATTTTTGTTTGTTTGTTTTCAACTCGACTCTTGTTAAATGTGTTACAAGTATTTGGACATAAAATCAGAATTGATTTTTTGGGGAAAGTCATCACTGCTACTTTATTTGGAACATGTTTTTTTGTATTTTAACTAAGCAATTATGTTTTAAAAGAATTACAAACAAACAACAATGACCATTTCAAATTCACTCTTAGATATTTCTGGGTCTGGCAATATACAGAAAATCACCTAAAGTATGAGATGAGTAACCAACATGGTTTCTTGGTCCTTTATGTACAGGCGGAAAATGAGGCATCTCTGAAAGAAATGCGTAGCCTGCGTGAGCGGCTGCACATGAGCGAACGAGCTGCTGAGGGCTTGAAGAGTGACCTAAGCTCTATGGTTGCCCAGAGGGATCAGGGGCAAGCTGAACTGCATCAGGCTCGCCTTCAGGCCGCTCAGCTCACCCTTCAGCTTGCAGATTCCAGTCTGGCCCTGAGAGAGGGAAGAGCCCACTGGGCCCAGGAGAGGCAGAACATGCAGCGCTCGGCTGAGGTACTGCATCGCTGTAGAGCATGAAATCTGGAAAATGTAGAATGTCACTAATAAATGCCACAAGGTTTCAAAGTGAAATATTCCCATGGCATTAATAACAATTGTATGCAACATAATAAAAGAAGAAAAAACGGTCAGTTTTTAAATGCTTAAAGAGAAATCAGAAAAGGGAGATTTTTATCAATATTAGCAGGTGCGACATTATGTTGATATGAAGGTGCAAGGAATACATGTATAGAATATTTTTAAAAAGGGAGAGGATAGCAATATATTGCTATTATACATCTGAACAGTTTGTTTTATTTTTGATAAAAATGGGTTAAGCATGTCACGCCCAGTAGACCTGATTTTATTTTTACAAGTCTTCGTTTTGATTCAAAGTTGTTGCGGGGGGGTTTTCTCTCTCATCTCTTTTAGTATGTGTGTATTTGTAATATTTGGTATATGTAACATTCGATGTATGAAGTGGATATTAATAATAACGAGAAAAAGAACAAAATGTTCTATAGTTCTCAAAATGGGCCTATATGGCTGGCACTACTAAAAGTATTGGGTCACACCTCTGACTCCTTGAATTCAGGTGTGTTCAATCCTATTGCCTGATGTGTATTACATGAAGTACCTACTCTGAAGAGCTTAAATTGAGCGTGGTACCCTAATATGATGCCACCATTGCAATGAGTCAGTTTGGGAAATTTCTTCCCTCCTAGATATTCCTCAATCAACTGTAAGTGGTATTATTGGAAAGTGGAAGCATCTAGGAACTACAGCAACTCAGCCATGAAGTGGCAGAGCATGTAAAGCTACAGAGAGCAGGGGCCCCAACGCTATTCTGACCCAATAACTCCAGAGTTTCAAACTCCCTTAATATCAGCATGGAAACTGCACCAGGAGCTTCATGGCATGGCTTTGCATGGCTGAGCAGCTTCTGTAGGTGTTGTGTAGGTGGTATGACATCGAGTCAATAGTTTAGTCCATAACCTAAAGATCTAATGGCAGAGGCAAATAAATTATATATGAAGTAAATACAGTAAGTAGTAGTGTCTGTGTGTCACCCTCATAGAAAGACCATGAGCGTTTGGAGAAACTCAGCCAAGAGATGCAGGCGATGGAGGAGAGGCTGCAAGAGGAAAGGATGGAGAGAGTGAAGCTAGAGGTTGAGCTTGGAAGAGAAAAAGATTGCAACCGGGTGAGAGAAGCTGCTTCATATACATTATAGCCTACTCTGTATCTGTGTGACAAATAGTTTTGTATGAACTGGCAAAAACAAGGTCAAACTCAGTATGAGCATCATTTAGATGTTGGCAAAAAAATACCCTGTTTACTTCTAGAACATCACACAAAAGTCAAAGTGTCTTTCAAGTGGTTCTAATATACCCTACCCTGCTGTTTTGTGATATCTGGCTTGTAGGTTCAGCTGAGCGAAACCCGTAGGGAGCTTCAGGAGCTGAAGGCCAGCCTGAGGGTTGCCCAAAAAGAGAAGGAGCAGCTGCTTGCAGAGAAACAGGTTAGAAACATTGTCTGCCACGGTGGATGATTTGAATCAGTGCTGACAGAAACTATTTTTAAAAAGCAGCGAACGATAAACTCTGGGTGGGTAGTGTACTTATTTAACACTGTGCATGTGTGGTGTCACAGTTAAAGACTTTGTGCCATTATCAGTTGCTGAGGTCTCATGGTTTAGTTTTTAAATGTAAATCTAGTTTAGTGTGTGACTATAAAGACTGGGCACACCCCTGCAATTTTTTCTAAAATCTTTGTATTAATAATGAACGCATATCCTTACTGATATAACAACAGTAATACTCTTATTGTGAATGACCCTGCTGTTGGGAATCATCTCCCTGTGGTTGTCCTCTTGTTATTGTGCAATATAATTTGTTTACAGTGCAATATAAATCGGTGGATTTCAGGGCAGTCGGTGCTGTTGTTGTTAAAGTGCCTGCAGAGTTTTGTTGGCTAACTACCATCACATTTTCAATCTGAAGGCAGAAGTAAATATTCAATTCTTTTTCTAAATTACTGTCCAGCCTAATTATAACTCCAGCCATATCTAAGTACAACAGCCAATGTGTGGCACATGAGAAACCAAGGAAGGACTTAAATGTTCATTGTACTGTGATAACATTTGTATAATGGCAAATGTTTCCATTGTGTTTTAAGAGTGCAATAATGTTATGTAGTGCTGGTTTGAAGAGGTCAGACATTTTGAGGGTTATAAGGGTGATGACTGCATTTTTCACCACAGGAGTTGATGGAGTACATCTGTCAGCTGGAACAGAAGATGGGAACAGTGGCAAGCGCCAAGTGGAACTCGGCCCCAGTTGCCTCTACAGGTGAATTGAGCTACACATCAATCTACTGTATGCCCTGCAGATGTGAACAATAAAAGTGTTAACTATCATTCAAGAGCCACACTAAATTTTGTTCAGATTGGCCTGTGTTGTGGACGACAAGAGCAGCACTCTGAGGAAAAGTGACCGCCATTTCTTAACTAATGTTTCTGTCTGGCAGGCCGTCCTGACAGTGTGTTATCTGACTCGGAGGATGAGAACCCAGAGGCTTTGCAGATCCTCCACCCACCGAGGCCCCTGGCACACTACAGCCTATGTGAGCAGGGGCAGCCTGACTCGTTGCTCCTTGCCACCCCTCCTCTCTCCCCCAGGGAGGTAAGCAGGAGGGAAGTGGTCATCAACCAGCCGGCACCGCTCTCCCTTCCACACCAGGCCACCGCTGACACTCTGGCACACAGCTCTGATTCGGTGAGACGTGCACCATAATTATATGTGATATTGAAACTGAGCTATGCCTTCATGCTGATAGCCATGCACACCAGTTAAACACGGGCAGTGGGTCGTTTGATATAGACATTATCTCCTAGTACCAATTAGGCTGCTAGTGTGCAAGTTATTGGATGGTAATAGCTGCTGGATAGATATGTGTTAAGTGTCATCCTGTGCGTGTGTGTGTGTGTTTTACTGTATTAAGGAGGAGGAATGCGATCCACGTGAGTGTAGAAGGAACAGCTCTGGAGAGGAAACGGCTCTTTTGTTGCCTGACCCCATGGATACTTTTCTCAGGTACAGCTTTCCACTACAAACACGTACCCTTATATGTTTATACATGTAAAACTTACTCTTTATACCCATTACTGTAAAGTATTAATGGAGTAATACTCTTTTTCTTTTCTTTTTTTTAACCAATATTAAAGTATAAACTTTATGTATTTACAGAAAATTAAGTTAAAATGTTAAAAGCAAAAGTTATCCTTTTGATTTTGATCAGCGTTAGGATAGGGTACGATAGTATAGATCATAGAATACATTGCATTGTTAAAAAGTCATCAGTATTTTTTACCAGTGAAAGAGAGACAAAGTGTACAATATATAAAGAAGCAAAGATTTGTGATTATTTTTCTTCTTCACTTGTAGTCTTTTAAACACTTAGAAATCATTGGCTGAAAATACCTTAATTCACAAACAATACCTCCACACTGACATGTACCATGCTATTTTCAGATTATTGCATTAGTAGTAACAATCTATTAATATTATATCTAATAATATATCAGTGATGAGGGCCATGCTACTGCAGACATAGTACTTATATTTTGCTTATATGTGTAGTACGGGACAGTTTTGAACAAAGGAATTTTACTCAAGCATATTTGTTCTTCAACCGCTTCCTTTTACTATTACAAGAAAGTATTTAATGTCGCAGATGATATAACAGTTTCATAAACTGCTAGTGTTATAGCCTCTAAAAGTCAGAAATAACTTCTTGTCGGCACTCAAAATACACTGAAGGATATTCTCAATAAAGGGTGTAGGATTGCTAAACACGTGAGGGATTGCAACAAATTGTGCACAGGTGAAGATTTAAGGTTCAAAAAAGATTTGCATTGCTGACTGCATATGGAAATGAAAATTTCTCTGAGGCAAAACAAGCCACCAGATATCACCCCGTCATGCTGGCTGGTTTTAAACTCTAGCATCGTCTCTATATTTTATGAGCTCATGACTTGATTTGTGTGTACAGTCTTAGTCGGCAAAGTAATTAAAGAACAAAGCCGCTATAAAAATGCAGTGGGGTAAAAAGTATCGTATTTCTCCCTGGAACATAGAAAAGTATCTCAAAACTGGGGAGTGAATTAATGTATGTATGCCTGAGTAAATGTACTCCGTTACTTTCCTTCACTGGCTTCTCGCAGAAATGGTTTGATGCGTGCACAATGAATTCAAAGGTATCTAATGCACACAGACATGTGCAACTAGTTATTTATGGTGGCACGGTGAATATGACTCGAAGATGGAAGTTTTGAATACGTGGTCGTAAAAGAAGTTGAGTCAGGGTGAAGCGAGGGAGGCTGTTTGAGACACATTCGGGGCATGGGAGGGGCGAGATGGGAGGACAAGGGGACAGACAAGTTGACAGCAAGCTGTAGCAATGATTTACCTGAGGGGTGTACCGCAGTCACGGGCCAATTTTCAGCATCATTAAGGCTCTCGCTCTCCCACTCACCCACTCCTTTCGTCTCGCCTGCTCTTTCAACCAGAATGTGTGTTTCTTTCCATTTTTTAACACACTCACACACACACATCCTTTCTCTCTCCTTTGTTTCTTCCTCCAGTGGTTCAGCTGACACCTCGCTCTGGTAACCAGTGGACACCTACCCACAGCAAGTGATCAAAAAGGGAAAGAGGGACCTTGTTGTTTCCGCATTACTTCCTATAACAAGCACAAATACAGCTTATGCTCTATACACAGACAAAATTTTAATATGCAATTATGTTGTATCTGCCATAAACCTTGTTTTTTGTCCTTCTAGATTGCTGTGTTTTTACCCTGACTGTTTTTGCCAGCGGTGGCAGGTCAACACAATGTTTATGACTGACATAAGAGTGGTGCACAGTTTGAAGCAGCAGGCTTTTAGACATGGGCTCTGGCATTTGAGAGTTTGCAGGCTGTAGCAGAATGATTTCTGTTGAATCATTGCTATGTCGAGAGCTTTACGATGGATGTTATGTCGTTTTTATGGCATTTGTGATTAGGAGTCATGACAGGCACTGTAATTATGATGTTTTGTGCAGGCCCAGCTCCGCTGGAAATCATAGCAAAACTCTCTTCCAGCATTAAATTCTCCACAGCAGCTTCGAACACTTTTCATGGCGGCATAAAGTAATGATACAGCATCATGCTAAATTATATTGCAGTAATGTAGGTCTATGACATCATATTTCTCCTCCATTTACTCAGAACTAAGATTTGATTTGCACTTTCTTGTATGCATTAGCAGGTGATTGTTGTCATGCAGATGCAGTTAAGGTGATTTAGGGATGCTGACGCTTAGGACGAGCTTTTGAAATAGAAAGCTTTTTCAACAGATTGTGCTTCAGGTCTATTTAAATAGGGACGACATGCAACCTTCTACTTGAGTAACTTCACATAATCGTTATTATAAAATTAATGTTCATTAGCTTTACACTGCAAAGCTGCAATTTTTATTTATTAATGAACCTGGGTTTATTGAAATTCTCTAGCTCCTCATTTGGGATATTTAGCATCAGCCTTTATTACAGCTAGATTGCACAGAAATCATTGTGATGCAGTTCTAAATTTGTGCCTAAAATAATGAAGTAGAATCATCTTTATAGATCCTGACATCAGAATCATGGTGTTGATACTTTCCCCCAGCCCTATGGTAATATACTGCCTAATAAAAGAAATGCTGCCTACGTTTTAATCAATATTATATGCATTTTTCATGATTTTCTATTTATAATTAATTTGAGTTATGCTGCAATTAAACTATATTCAGGTTTAGTTTGAAACAGGTGTACAGTTTTCACAGTTTGTGCAATGTGTAACAAAATTTTCCATGCTTGGCTAAGAGAATTTACTAGATACCTTGATGCTTGATTTTATCTGCTGTATTTGCACCCTATTTTTACTAGAGAAGAGTTTTTAGATGAAAAGTTGATATTGATACTCACCAATATGCCATCTGTGTCCTTCATCATTGTTATCATAACCATTACCCACGTGTGTTGTGTTTACTCACGTTTTATCTATCTTTTCTATTTTTACTTTATGTTTTCAAATACTTTAATGGGTTGTTTAAAGGTTATGTTGTTGCAAGGTATTGGTGCTAATGGAAGTGAGTGATGCCAACATCGTATGGTTAAGGTAGATGTAAAAAAAAATACATATGGAAGGAATTGATCCTAATGTTTAAGTTTATAAAATTAGGAGTGAAAGAAGTAAACGTCTTTCCGATGCCTCATTTACCTTGTGTTACACTACATCTGTGGATGGTTGAAAGGTTTTAAGGAGCCCTGTGTTCTTTCCCAGAAGATGGCACACTAAACGTATTCTCAGTAGTCCTTGTTTGTAGTTGTAATCTGACTTTATGTCTCAAGGAAGTTATCTTTTTGTTGTTCCACTGAGATCTCCAGTACGAGTGCTCCTCATCAGGACACTGTCTCACACCGCAATAAAACTCCAGTGGTTACGGTTTGTTTTGAACTTCTGTGTGTGAAGGTTATCCCACATGTACACTGTGTATTTTCTTACCAGTCATGTAATGGGGTTTGGGTGGGGTTCTGCATAATAAAAAGGTTTATGTATCCATTATTGGGTCTAATGTGTCTTTTTCTGGCCAATGATTATAGCAATATTTTGATCCTCACATGACATTTCACTGGTAATTAACTATGCCATTTCTTTTCACACGGCTATATAGCCTATATTCCCTTTTGGCTCATTGCCTGTTTCATATACATTTCCCATTCTGGTTTTTTTTTTTTTCTCTCCTCACCTTTGACTCTCCTGCAGTCCCCCCTCAGGGCTGACTTCCTCATCATCTTCATCCTCCCCACTCTACCAGCAGAGTCGCGCTGCTCTGTCTTTTAAGCTCTCGTCGTGCCCCTCTACCACACTCCCTCCATCTTAAGTCTGGGGTGACGATAGCTAATTATAAAATCAATGATGCCGGGCTGCCTAGTTTACAGCCCCCTCTAAAACCTTAACTGGGAAATCACTGTGGGATTGATGACTCCCTCACTCTTTATCTCTTTTAATTAGAAATGTAAAAGATATGAAGACCCAGAGGCCAGAACACATCTCCTAGTTTTTATGACCCCGACGCCTGCCCGCCCGCCCGCCTTCCCAGTGCTTGCTCCTCATTCCCAAATCGCCCCCACCTCTACCTGGCCTTGTTTATTTCCTCTGGCTCCCTTCTGGCACGCCCTCCATTCTCACTCTTGTCACAGATACCTTTACCCGTTTCTTCATCACTTTCTCCATTACCCTTTCGGTAAGATGGCCCGTCTGCCTTCTTGCTCGTACAGGGGAAGGTGTTAAATTTATGGTCTTTGCACATGAAAACGTTTCTCACCTTCTCCTCACCTCTCTCTTTCTCTCCCTCCTTGACTGTGATTCTCAACCCTCAGTGGATTCGCCGCATATGTAACAAATGGCAAACGTGTCCTTTTTGTCTGTTCTGACCCAACCAGGAGGTACACAGTAAATGATGTGGTATTTCACATTATGACCCTGCACCCAGCTCCATGCTTCCAGCACATGACATATGCACCTCTCTGTCTTGTATATAGCTTCAGGTGCACACAGAAAGACCCTACAGTTTTTTATCACATCAAACCTGGGTCACATGCACCAACACTCTCTGCCTTTATCACACCCCGAGCCCAGCACCTTCCTCACTAACTGCTGCCAGAAGCATTTGGGTTCACTGAGCTTTATCCTGCAGATCACTCTCTGAAGCCCTGCAGCTGCTGCTGGTCCATTATCTCTCCTGTGTGTTGACCGAGTTGTAGCTACAGCTCAGATGTGCAGCGGGATATCAGTGTGGGTTTAAATATTCAAATGATATTCGTTGGTATGCCACACTCATGGCCTGCTTTTATGGATTCTTTACTATTTTTAATAATTGATGTCCTTTGGTTGTAAGAATATTACAAGGGTGATTTTTTTCTCACACTTTATTAAATCATTGTGAAGTTGTACCTCTAGGTGTCACATTTCCATTCTTTAACTTCAAATGAATAAGCCTACCCATCTCAAGTAATTATTTAATCAACCGTCACTAATGTGTGAGGATGAGCATATAGAAAACTAAACCGGCTCCTTTAAATTCCCCCCAAGCATGCCCAAACCTTCGCATGGGTTCCCATGGCAACACCTTCCAGGGTTCAGTATATGAGGCAATTTGATTGTTCCTTGTAAAATAGTGTATAATGTATGGGCCTTATTTTAATTCCAGTCTGGTGTTATTGATCTGTCTTTAATGATAATTAAAGCAATCATATAATTGATAGAATCTCATCTCTGTTTATCACCCTGCTCTGATTCTCTCTTTCTATTAATGAAATAAAGGTGTGGCATTAGTATCAACTTGGCACGGTTTTAAAAAGAAAAGGTTTACTGTCAGAAGCCCTTTATAAAGAGGATTCCCGCTCTTGTGCGAGTGAGTGATCATATCAGCAGCAGTGATACAGTAAAGATAGGCAGTATAACCTTGACACAGACACACGGGCTGATTTTTGGTCCTCTTAAAAAAAACCTCTTCTTAACAAGGCCTTTCCTTGTTTTATTTATTTGCTTGGTTTAAAGTTTGCACAGCATACTCTGACAAAGCTTTTGATTTGAGTTCAGTGACTGAATGTCCTTTCACAGGCCATTAGCGAGTGCTGGATCACTTCTGCAAGTTCAAATTTCACACAGTTTCAGTATAATTTGAGCGCACTGGCTTGAACAGCTTACTGACTGTGAAAGAATCGCTTTCATTTCCTCCAGCAGACCTCTAACATGAGCCACATTAACAGCTATGCAGAAGCTAAATGATATTTTCATTATGAATGGATTTTATGATTAATACTTGGGCGTAAAATTTTTTTTTAAACATGCTTACCACAAATTTGCACAGTCAAATTTAATTTTATCTTATTTCATTTGAGCCAAAGCTTAATAGCACCAAATAATAATTGATATATCATGTAATGCATCTAAAAACTGAGATAATTTATTGTGCTGTTGCAGCCTTCTCATACAGCTTTCATTAAAGAATTCATGGCTAGATATACTTTAACTTTCTGATCACAGTGAGATGAAAGCAGAGGAAAAGAGTCGTTCTCTGATGATTTTTATGCTGCCACCTGCACTCCTTTAACTGCAGAGTGAACAAATCTTAGGAACAGACCTTTATCTGATGTCCTTGTTCAGCAGGAGGCTGTGATTTATTAGCCTCTGCACCCACAGCTCTCCATGACCCAACAGACCCTGGCCTTATCCTCGAAGCAGTAAACGCAGCTGCATGCAGCACACCCTACAGTCACAGTGCAAGAGCTCCCTCTACTGCTGCACCCCAGTAATGAATGATTATGTTCATTCAAAAGTGCAGCTTACTGTGTTTCATAAGTTTGACACTGGTATAAGCGAACTTACGCATCACATCATTTTTAGCACAAAGAAATGGTAATAAAGAAAAGTCCAGGAATCTCTCAAAAGTAGTTTATTGTGCCTCTCACTGTTTATATGGCTTTTCTTTGTATGACAAGAGTTGACATAAACAGAGGAAGAACAACACCTTGGCCATGTTGAAAAAAAAAAACAATAACATAACACATAACATAATCTCAAAGTTTTGCCTGCATTACCGTCACTATCACCGTGACGGCCTAGCAGAGAGAGAAAGGATGAGGTCACACAAGAGTTTCTGTGTGACAGCACCATGCCAAGGACATCCACCCATGACTGAAAACTTTCTAAAGCATTCATACTCATGTGTACACCCACGCACACATACACACACACACACACACACACACACAATGAGGAGACCTGCCCATATTTAGAGGATGGGACCTCTCGCTGCTACAGAAACTATGTTCGTATTGCTTCAAAGAGGGAGAGAAAAAACCTCTGTACTGTATATCAGCCGTGCTTTCCAAGCTGATCGCCCACTGTGACATTTTGGCAATAAAGAAATGATACATGAGAACACATAATCCTCCACTGTTCTTCTTCTTCAAAAAAGTGAGAATATACACAAGAAGACAAGATGATATAATGGCTTTTTGGGATGAGAGGGCAGTTTCCTGCATGGATACCAGTGTGAACGCAGGTGGGACGGTGATTATGATGAGGATGACGATGATGGTGGTCCCTCCTCGCTCTGTGGAGAGTCAGACTGGTATCCATGCTGTTTTTCAGACTTGTCATCTTCTATTTACACAAAGTGGGGTTGAGAATCGCATAGTCAAGAATGCACGCATAAATATTGCCTGTTTCTAGCATGCTGGGAAGCAGCTAGGGTTTGGTCCTTACTGAAAAGCCCTGAGTCTGATTCCAAAATGTCTTCCATAAAGATTCCTGCTTTGCATATGCCTTTAATGGTTGTGTTGATGCATATGATACTAGTATGTTTGGATGTTTTTATCTGTGTTGAATGAGTGTGCTAATCTACTGATATCATCAGGGAGTGCTCTAAGATCCGTCGTATTTAATATGTTGATGTTACCATCAGTTTTGACATGCTAACTGGGATATATGCTCACAGACAGCTGCTCTATACTTAATGGAAGAGATGTGCCTTGCTTAAACAGATGATCACAAAAGTGCTACATATATAGGGTCAAGTCTAAATCTCCGATCCCGGCACTTTGTGCCAGGTTGGCACATCTGCTACCACTCAGCATAGAGCGAAAGGAGTGTGTATGTTTGTTCTGCGCTTTTGTGGATATTCTGTCCAAGATAATTAGAGTGTGTTTTTAGTGCATATGTGAGTGAGCATTCTGCCATGAGGACCGCTGGATTGTATCTGGAGTCCCTGCCAGTAGTTAAACTCATGCTCCACAGATGACTGTTCCTAACTTTGGCACAAAGATACTTACTTCCTGCACTGACAGCACATGCTGGCCGCAACAACAGCATAAAAGAATAATGCCAATTACCTGATAACAGAAACTGGTTAAGTCACTGCAACAAAAAAGAAAGTCCTGGGTTGATTATCATCCACAGTGAGCCAAAGTGCTCCAAGAAGCCCGAGCTAAGCATATGTAGCTGATAAGGAAGACCCAGCCAGTTCTGATTACCCTTCTTTCCCTCTGAATATCTTCTCAGGAAAGCTCTTCAAAGATAAAAACTTGTCTAAAGGATTCATATATAAAACCAGAATAACAAATAAAAAACAAAATATAATGGTATATAGATATGTATGGACTTATTCATAAACTGAAAAAAGGAAAAAAAAAGAATGAAAACAATCTTTAAAAATAACAACAAAAGAGTTGCATACTCAATTTGGCTTTGCCCTGTACTCTTGCTTTTCGTTTGACAAATGTGCTTGTTGTAATCAATCAAAGTCAACTGCTTAGTTCTGGTGTCTAGTTTGGAGGCTCCCCTGTTTAGATATAAACAACAATAGTAAGGGGGGTAAGGGGGAGAAAACAACAAACATTTAGCTTTCTCAAAGAGGTTATGTTCTTTTTGTCACGTTAACTTCTCTCTTGGCCGTGCCAGGAGTTCATCTGGTTTACCGTCATCTCTCCCTTGACCTCTCATTTTTTCTGCATTTCACTTGTCATGGACCGTGTGGCCTGAGTTAGAAATGTCTATACGCTTAAGGCTCTGCTGTGCTCAGTTGAGGAGGACACAATGATGTGCAGTCAGGAGAGAGAGAGGGAGAAGGGAAGGCCAGCATTTTCTTGAGGTGGAAGAGTGAATGAGGTTGTGCTATATATGTGTATGTTTACTTATATGCTTGTATGCATGTGTGTGTGTGTGTGTATGCGTGTGATGAATCTGTGTGTCTATGTATGAAATGCTCTTTTCACTGCGCCCTCCGAGCAAGGCCTTTCCTCAACCCATCTATGGAAGTTAAAACACCCAGGGCTCCCCGTCACTGTCCGAGCCCCTGTCTCGATCTTCATCTCCCACATCGTCGTCGTCGTCTTCATCCTCCTCTTCTGGTGATGGCTCGCTGCCGTTTTCGGTGGCCCAGCTGTCGTCCTCATCCTCAGCCTCCTGCTTTAGAACCAGGGCTGGAGGCGCGGGTGGTGGTGGGGGCGGTGGTGGAGGCGGCGGGCTCTCATTGCTCTCTGTTTGGTCGTCGAAGGCCTCCGGATTCTCGAGCATTTCCCTGATCAAAGGAGGCATCGGCCCTGGGATCTCCATCTTCAGAGTGATAGCTCTCTCTGCACCTGAAAATAGAAGCAAGGCGTTTGTGGATAATTTATATAATTACCTCTCAAAATACATGGACACATCATAAAGAATAAAACGAAGAGTGAAGCTGAACTAGTAGAGTGTCCTGTAAAAGATGTATTCTTCTGGCAAGGACCTTAGGAAAGTGTACAGAGTTCAATCTTAGAAAGCACTCTCTCCATTCTTACCCTTCGTACTGATGCCCCTGAGGTCAGTGATCTTCATCAGCATGCGTGGGAACATGTGGGGTTTGTTGGGGCGGCGACGGCGGGCATAGATCTTCAAAGCCTCAAGCAGAGGCTCCTGTAGCTTATCCACTTTCTGGGGCTCTTCTAAATCCATGCGGTCTAGTGAAAAAAGCAGCAAACATATGTTCTCATTCTCTCTTTTTTTTAAATAAATGGCACAGTTTTAAATAATCTCTTACATACAAAAATCAATTATGTTTAACTTTTATTTTGTTAAAGTCCTTTCCTCTTTATAACAGACCAATCAAGAGTAGGTGCATGCTGCGGTACCTCCACAGATGAGGCAGATGGCGCTGAGGAGACCGGTTTCTGTATCATCCATCTCCAGGGGTAGAAGTTGGCCTGCAAAGGCAAAAACCAGGTCTGTAAGCGGTCCAAAGCCCGCATTGTGCATCTGAGTCCGGTTCAGAGTCAGGCCATCTGAGAACGTCATAGTGTCCTGTTCTGGAGTGTAGCGTGTGCAGATTCTCAGCATCTGAAAAGCAAAACAAGGTGTAAAACTTTTTGAACATTAAAAAATTTAAATAAAATGTAAAGTAGTGTAATATGACTTCTTACAACACTAAAAATATCTGCAGTAGCTAAAAATGATAGCCAACTACTCCAGAGGCAGTCTGGTTGTGTATATTTATATGATAGATTTTGCATTATCTGGGCAAACTTGAATGCACTGCCACTTCTTACCACCGGGTGGAAGCATACCCATATTTCAGCATAAGCTTTGACAGAATCATTTATTTACAAAAAGTGAGTGAAGAGGGCAGAAGGGAAAACAAAAGCTCCTCACCAGTATGTCCAGGCAGGCGGACTTAAGCAGAGTGATTTGGTCAGCAATGGTGAGGCTGGTGAAACCTGGCAGCCGCTTGGCAAATTCTACTATCTTGATGATGCATTTGGTGGAGAGCTCACTAAACTTGTCCCATAGCCCTAGATCGAGCTGGACTCGATGGTCCGAGCTGGAGTTCTGAACAAACAAAAACACCCACAGTTCAGCATGTCATGCAAGAGGAGGTGTGCAACCACGTTTGTATCAAAGGCAAGATTCACCAAGCCTCACATTTACATTTTACATCAGTCAACTGTGGGGAAAGAATTCCATTTACATGTTGCATCAATCATTCCGAGGCCACACAGATGGCTAAATGGGGAACTGCATTAGTTAAGCCACCACTATGTTGGGAAAGTTACTGCGAATTTTCATAAGCATGCAATCTGGGAGCATTCACTGCTGACGTAGCTGAGAGAAAGTTTCCAAATGCAGCAGTGAAAGATAGGGGTTTATGTGCACGACTTACGGTGGTGTATTTGCCCAGTTGGCAAAGTGATGGGAAAGTTTCTTGGTGAGCTTTGCTGACTTTATTGACTAGCTCCTCTAGCTCTCCACTTAGCTCATAGCTCTCCGGAAGAACAACCTCCTCCTTCACATCTTTCTTCTTCTTGTTTCTGTCATTGCGCACCGCTATGTAAAGGGGAGAAAAATAAACAGTGGTTTGGAGACATATTCGTCACTACCTTGTACAAAATTTGTTCCACATACAGTGTTAAAGCTCATACAGAAAGTTAATTTAATCTATCTGTAATGACATTTGAAAACAAACTCAGCATTCATGTTTAGTGTCTTTCACCGCTGCCAAGGAGATGTTACACGCTAGTGGAAACCAGAACCTTTCTGCTCTTAACAGCATTAACATATTTCCTTGAGGCCCGGCACGGACACTGGCTATCTCCTTCTTATCACCCGCTGGCTTCCTTGTCCATCTCTCTATCCACTTGACCGGTGCACATAAGCCAGTACGCTCTCTCCCTCTCTCTGCCTCTTCTCCCACCACCTCCTCCTCCTCCCATACTTTCCTTCCTCTCAGGATATCCAGTAATAGCAGAGGCACAATGTGATCCCGGTCTTAACACACATCCCACACAAACATTACACCCACATACATGTCCCCCGGGCTTCATGAAGGGCAAGAAACTGCCACTTACACGCAGCTGGCTACACA
Organism: Pelmatolapia mariae; assembly: GCF_036321145.2. Lineage (NCBI taxonomy): Eukaryota > Metazoa > Chordata > Actinopteri > Cichliformes > Cichlidae > Pelmatolapia > Pelmatolapia mariae. Next base: position 26,095,493 of record NC_086244.1, read on the forward strand.
AAAGGTTGAAATAAAAAGCCCCCCCCCCAACAAGCTGGTGTTTCTGATTACGCAAATGGCGTGAATCCTGTTCTCAATACGTTGGTCAAAACTCCCAAATCTTGTTTTCTCCCGTGTTGTCTTTATGAATGAAAGCAGTGTCTGTGTGCTGGCCAGAGGGGCGAGGTTTTGTGGTGAAACAGGAAGTCAGATTCATTTTGTAAAGGGATTAGTCATATGATTGGTACAGTGCCCAGCCTCACCCTGATCACCACCCCTGGTAGGCTCATCATCTGCTTCTGTCTTTGCTGCCTAGTTTCTCAGTCTCTATGTGCAAGTGAGAGAGTGACCCTGTTTTCCAAACGGGTCTCTCTATATCTTCAACGCTGGGGGACTCACCTTCCTTGGACATGCCGACCTCGAAGCACTTCTGCAGCCTGCAGTACTGACAACGGTTGCGTGTGACCTTGTTGATCTGACAGTTTTTGTCTCGGTGGCAAGTGTACACCATGTTCTTCTGGATACTGCGACGGAAGAAACCCTGGAACATCAGGAAGCAAGACACAAAAGGGAAGAGAGCAAGGGAGAATGTGCAATACAGTTATCATTATAAAGGCTGTGACATATCGCTGTATCTCTTTCAGCCTGCCCTTTGTCCATCCCTCTTTTATCATGTGAATGCAAAACAGAGAATCAAATTTTTTTTTATTTCAGAAAACCCAGTGTTCAAAAGATTGGTTCTTCTCACCTTGCAGCCTTCACATGAGCTGACCCCGTAGTGGTACCCGGAGGACTTGTCCTGGCACACAAAGCAGGGCTTGTAGACTCGAGGTGGGGGAGGTGGAGACGGAGAACTGGGTACCATCTCCTCTGAGCTGTTGCTCTGGGTCTCCACCGCTGTGAACATGGAAAGAAAAGACAGTGGAGCACATGATCAGTTACTAGTCATTATCTTACAGCTATTACTAACTCTGCAAATGCCACATGTGGAGTTGTGAATACATGTAGCAGATGTGGATAGATAACCACACTAAGAAATGACACGACAGATATGACTGAGGTTCCACCAACAGACACTGATTAACAGTCATGCTCGCTTGGTAAACATTTTGCCTGGACGTGGAGTGAGACACACTTAAGTCTCAAAAGATAAATAACATATGAACTATCAAGGAAGTGTTCCTATTTCCTGGTACCAATTATCATTAAGGAGCCAAACTCAGGGGCCCTTTGGGGATATCGCATAGAACATATTGTCATATTGTCTTCTCTTATTTATTGTCTATGTAAAGACAATAAATAAGAGAAGAAGGGCTCTTTGACAGCTGTGAGAAAACTGCTTTTTACATCACTAAGATGTAACTGACAGTGTCTGACAGGTTCTTTGATAAGGACAGGTAACAGAGCGAGCTAATGAGTTGAGAAAAGTCAAGAGTCAAAGCTGGCTTTTCCTCATTCCACACATTGACAACAGCTCATGTGAACATCTTGCACGCACAGCACAGGCACATGACAAATGCACGGACACGCAAAGCTGGTGCAGAGCCCTGATTCTATGTCTCAAAAACTGGGGCACAGCTGTGACATCAGTGCTTACTCGAGTCACATACTTGATATGGTACATTACACTTATATATTCCAAAGTGGACCCCATATAGGCTCTTTTGGAAAGTTCAAGTGTGCAGGGTATGGATTCCATACTTCCCCTGAGAAATATAAGATGCTAACCACACATGCTAGCCTGCACAAAGTCACGGACACACATACACCCCCCCCATGCACACACAAACACACACAGACACATACTTGCACACAAACACTTTCACCCTTGGTCACCCTCTAACTTCAACCCCCTACTCTGCATCCCACCACCATCCCCTGACACACAAACCCTATTTTTCTCGTTTCCTGGCCCTAAATTCCTCAGTGCAGCCCTGCCAGGTTTTAACAGAGGACTAGGCTCGTAAGTTGGCTTATAAAGGCAATCCCATGGCTGGACTGGAGGCCCCAGCCCGGCTGGCCTGCACTTTATTGGGACTCGGTCACCTTGGACAGCTATTCACACCACCAGCTGTAGCTCACAGCCCGTAAAAAGAGAGAGAGAGAGAGAGAAAAAGCCAATCATAAAATAAAAAACAGGCAGGCTCTAAAATTCTAACTTTTACTGCCCCCCCCTCTCCCCAGCACCTTCAATGGAAAGCACAGAGGACTTGCCTAAACTTAACCTACAACCCCCCCCCCCCCCCCCCCCCCCCCCCCCCCAACTTGCTCCCCCCTCTCACACCCAAAGCAGAATCAAAAGCCACCAGCATGGCTTTTTTTACTAGAGAGAGGAGACTTCAAAAAGGAGAGAAAAAAAGAGGGCGTAAAAAGAGGAATTTGATATAAAACAGAGAAAGGGGAAGAGGAGGGGAGGGAGAGGGGGAGGACAAAGTTGCTCCTGAGGGCAAGTCTTGTTCAAGACCAAGTTGACGATTACTACTACTTCTGCTGTAGCTGCTCTGACTGGCCTGCAACTACCTCATTAATGATAGTAACAGAAATACGTCAGACATTTTTTATTTGTTGCCTGCTGCCTAAACATCTGTTTTTCATATGCATTTTTAAATGCGACTCTTCAGAAATCCACAGTCCTCCTTTGAAAACCTCATTTTGCTGAAGACAAAGATGTTTTCCATTAGTTTTTAGACCAATCCCAAAGCCAAATGCACAAATCAATCTAAAATCCAAAGTTTACACCCCCTGAATGTTTCTACAGCAAGTCTCATATCTCCTTGGCCAGAATGTAACAAAACGGCAGGGTCAGTGGGAGAACAGAAACCCTCTGAACGCGCCATGAACCACTGTTTATGCAATAATAACAGCAGCAAATGAGGCTCCAGACGGAGCGCTGACAACCCCTTAGAAAAGGACAAACCATATGTGGCGTCAAGTAACGAACACTGACTGACACCGTCTAAATGGATAAAGAAAGCGGGCCAAAGAGAGAAAGTCCATCTTGGAGAAAACCCGGGCAGCGGTGACAGAGAAAATACATCAGGCTCTGTCAACACGTTGAACCTGGGTTCTGCCAGAGAACATGACTCCTGAATCCGCCTCCAAGACTTTGCCTCATTCAGCCTACTCCATCCAAATCCCCTGTACCACTTACCCCAGGGCGCCACAGTCAGAGGGCCCATTCAGACAGCTACCCCGAGCCCCTTTTCTCAGTCTCTTCAACTCAGCTCATCACTGTTTAGAAAACAAAGCCCAGTGAAATGAGAGGCCCTCCTTATCAGCGCTTTGAGGCTTGGGGCACCATTTGCATGACAATCCGCTGTCTAAGGCCTGTGAGCTGATGACAGATAGATGAGAAGAGGGGTAGGTGGTATGGGTGCTGCTGTTGGGGGAGGAGAAGAAGAAAAAGAAAGGCAAGAAGAAGGTATAGTTAAGTTATCAACAGTCACTGTTAGCTTCCTGCTAAGTATCAGTTTATTCTCTGATCCCGTGTTGCATTGCTGTGCACAAGTGGTCCCGCTGCCACTGAGCAAGTTGGTCCCATATACACACTCAGTGGCTACAAACTACAAACACACAGCAACATTACACTAAAATACTTCAGCGTGAGTGGGATGAGCATTGCAGCATTCACCACAGCCTCATTAGATGTGAAATATAACTGCACGAGACAGAAATAGCTGTGCAGCTGAAGGTGAATTCAACTAGGTCAATTACAGTGAATTCTAGGTCAAGTTAACCGGGCCAATCAAACTCCCTTTAGTATCAAGAGATCCAACAAAAGAGAAAAGAAAACCAGAACAAGGAGAAATACTAAAGAAAAAAGACAAAAATCAGAGGACTTCCTGGCAACACTGAGGCTGCCTGCTGTTCACTCAGCTGGAAAAAGGAGTGTTTCTAATGTATGTGAGCAAACGCATGACTATGCAGCTCCTGTTTTGTGTTGCAACACACTCCTTTTAACTGAGTAGCATATGACATTCTGGCACTGTAACAAGTATTCTTTCACAATAGGCTTGCAGATTTTGTGTACGTGACCTGTTGGAGTGATTGAATCTTCAGTGCGACACTGTTCCAAAAGTTCTAGCCTTGGCATGTGAGAGCAAACGCTTAGACGTATTCTGTCTGGGCACAGTGCACTCACAGTGCAATACATCTGTAGGATATGTGTAGGTGTTGATTTTTGTGCTTGTCCAGTATTCACGTGCAGCTCCAGCCAGCGGCTCTGCTCTGTCTCTGTAGTGTATATTTCACTTGCAAATGCCCGGACTGTTTGTAACAGTGCACCACTGAATTCCAGTGTTCCCCATTAAAACACCCCCTCCTCTATGTGTGCGACTCACTCTGTTGATGTTTTCCCTGTTAGTGCTAAACTACAAGCACGGGCATGCATGGCCTTTGTCTCCACCTCTATTTTCACTAAAGATCCTGTAAAGTTGTACCTCTTGTCGAGACTTTGAGGCAGAGGGGGAGAGAGGGGCACACAGTAGGGTTCAATGTGAAAAGAGGGTTGGGGACTGGGCAGAGAGTAGTGGCAGAAGGACAGCAGATTGGGAGAGGATGGTGAACAGTGGGCTGGGAGAATTGCTGGCACACTAGGTGGGGCTTTCAAGGGTGCCTTTGGCCCTCTACACCATAGCAGAGGCTACAGCACCATAGGGTACGACTGACTGACCATCAGCACACGAATAGGTTTCTGTAAAGAAGTGGGTTTCATGAAAGAGGAAAAGAAAGTAGTACCACACCCTTGTCAGTGGTGCCAGCACATAATACTCTCCTTCTCTGTTTTGTTTTTGCCCATGTCTTCCTGCTATCACTCTTGAGGCTTCTGCTACAAGGTCCCACACAACAGACCTGCTTCCTTCCTCTTTTCAGTACCAGCGTTTCCGGAGGATCTTCGTCACTGGCTTTTGTAGCCACTTCTCAGTATCCCTTACTGCTACACCTCCATACATGTGTTCTCATTTCCCATTGCTATTCTGTTTAACCTATATATAACCCATATGAGTTACACAAGCACTCAAAATGGCACTGGGCTATAACCGAGAGAAACAAAGAAGTGGAGGAAAAAAAACACTGAGAAAAATGGGAGGAATTCCTGACTGTGTTGACAGGGGAGGGGGGTACTTTCATTAAAGGTGATGAGCAGTAGCAACGCCTTTCAACAGCTGTCAGAAAGCTCATCACCTGGTCTCCCACAGACTGACACACTAACACGCCTGTAAAGAGGCATCACTATGCCGTCATTAGAAATGAGGTTTATAGGAAAAGAAGACGGCCGATCAGGAGATGGCTCGGGTTTGAGATTTGAAAATAGATATTAAGAAACACATTCCTTCAGGAATTTAACCCAGTCTCTGGGAACCAGAAGAAAGCAATGAGAGAAACATCGATGAACATTTGTGACGCACGCATGCGATCTGACGCCAGACCAGTATGTTGAGTAAAAACATTTTCCCATTTGCTCATGGCTTCTGTGAGTACTAATGACAAAACTGTGGACTTTTGGAGAATGACACAATGTGACATGGCCCACAAGCTGCTGCCAAGGCACATTTTTATCCTTTTTTTTCTTTTTCTTTTTTACCCCTTTTTCCTTTAAAAATAAAAAAAGCAGGAAAGGCAGCAGGTGGGACAAGAATGTATCCTCGGGGCATGTTTTAAAAAGTGGAATTACCCTTGGAGTCTGGTGGTGTTCTTAAAACACCTGGTCTTCTTTACAGCACCTCATAAAGGGCCTTTTGATATTTTCTTGATGGAGTCAGCCAAGCAAACATTTGGCAGCGTGCACCCCCCTTTTCCTGCACCACACAGCCCTGTCAACAAACACACAAGCTGCTTTCAAACAGCCAAACTCGTCTGCTGAGCCGCCTGTCCCCAATGAACCCAGCAAATAAAGTTTCCTTCAAATGTCCTTGTACCAAACCAGTGCAAGAAGATAGGAAAAAAATGAAGAAAATATAACGTCAATAAAAATATTTCAGACAGTCAGTGGCCTTTTATGACCAGCGCTGGAAAAACCAGACAGTCAAGTGCAGATCTGTGGAAAAAATGCACCCGCTCATCCCTGCCGTGAGCTCCAGCTGACTCTTCATCTGCCCACCACAGAGGAGCACAGCTCACCTCCAGTGACTGAGGAGTGAACCCAAACCTGGCAACCCAGCACAGTGCTGGGCCATTGATCATGTCAAGAAGACAGGACAGTTCACAGGCAGGCAAGGGAGCAGACAGAGAGCAGAAACAGGCGCGCAGGCGAGGTGAAGAGAGAGGAGAGGAGAAAACAGTCATCGAGGGAAACCCTGAGTCTTTGATCCTCGGGTTGTTTCTCGTCCTCCCAGACTTCCTCTCACCATCTGTAGCCCTGGCTCTCACCTGCCTGTCTTTGGCAAGGCCACTAGCGCTCGTTCAATTGCTATTGCTTCCTCCCCACAACAATAGAAACCTACAAAAGTAGAAGTAGCCCAGCCGTGGCTGCAGCCTTGCTCTGTCAGAGGAAGTGAGTGGAAAGGCGGATAATGTAAACAACAACAGTAGTATTCACTCCGGCACATTGGGGAAGCACCACACACCAAAGCATGCAAACGCAAACCTCCTATTGGAAGGAACAACACGCCCACGACTAGCAGCACACAGTTCATTTCCACTCAACATGTAAATGTCCATGCCAAAGAGTTTGCACACACTACACAAAGCGGTTTCTCTTGCCTTTTTACTTGGCGTTACATAGGATGCAGATCACTGTTAAAAAAAAATTTTTTAAATCATGCACCCAGTTTTTTAACTGATTGCTGTTGTGATTTTACTCTGCCAAATACACATTTATCACAGCATTTTCCTCTATACAGTCACTTGGAAGAAGTTCAGAAGGAAGAACTCAGAGAGACTAAGATCAAAACTGGCAGAGCAGTGACAAAATGACTGTGGCTTCCTGACTTCTGAGTGAGCAATCCATGCATAAGTAGTAACTTTTGGAGAATCAGCAGTCCCCTTCAACTGGCATAAAACCACAGAGTCCTGTAAGGTATTAAAGCCACTCTGAGAAACTTCTGCTTTGAGTGTCTCAGTGAAGCAGTGATGCATATCAGAGTTTTTCACTTTTGCTTGGCAGCAAACCGCCAACAGGTTGCCCAACTCCGTTTGGGTGGAGGCGCTCAGATCACTGATGTGACAGCCAGATTTTGAGCCACACAGTGATTCATTTCCTTCCGTTACGGTCTCTAGAGGTGTCACAAAACAAAGTTCCACATAAGACTAATACATGAAGTATTAAAGGTACATTTTGACATTTTGACAATTACCACTGAACGAACACATCACTGGGAACGTAAGCAATACCCAGCCAGTCAGTTCTCTTAACAGCAGCTAACCTGAGTCGATCGAGCATTCCTAAACAGGCGATAAATCATCCCAAACAGCCCCTAATTCATTTGCTGGATTGTTTCCTGTCAAACTGGCTGTCTGTCTGTCTGTTTGGTTTTGTCTCTAGTGTTTTATGGCAAATGGGAGATGTTCTTACCGTGAGGCAGAAGTTTATAAATCCAGGCATGATAACAGGCTACTGCAAGTACCCATTCACTCACAGGTCAAGCTATGGTGGAGACATGGACATATTATCTGCTCCTGTGTAGCCACTGAAGAGCATGTGCTGCTTTTTTTGTGCTTAAGGGTGTCTCTCACGTGTCTAGGTGAGAATGCACTTCTTGTGTCAGATTTAGAGCAAAACATTGACTCTAGGGGCCCAGAGAAACAGTAAGTGTGTTAACATTACTTTAGTAACCTGGTAGTAGTTCTTTTTCTGGAGTAACCTGATTTTGAATGAAACCTTATTTTGCAGACACTAGTTTACACTTAAATGGATTAACAGGATTAACAGGGATATTACAAGTGTGCGTGCCAAAGAGGGAACAGGGAAACAAGAAACGCAGCACTGGAAAGGCAATACAGTGGGATGAAAGAAAAGATGAATGCTGAAACTGTTCTTTTATCCAAAGTATAAATATCCAAAATCTGCCTAAAAACAAAGCTACAATGAATAAGTCAGAGCAGCTAAAAGGCAGATTATTCCTAATACTGAGAGACATGCACACAGCAGGAGGAGAAACTGTATAGCGTGATGGTATTAGTTAAAAAACACAACAGAGCAGAGAAATCTGATTACTGACCAGCTGTATGTAAAGTTCTGATAATGTGAACACATTCTCCTGTTTCCTGGTTTAACCTGATTTCTTCCAATAACCTGGTTTCATGTGCACTCGTAAATGCACACACACGCACTCAAACAGACATCTGTTAATTTCTCCACTGGCATTCATCTTCTTTCTGTAAAAAGTCCCAAACTGTCAGCTAGGCTCACAATTACAGGCATGCCAGCTTACACGCACACACACCTGTTCCTCCTTAGAGCAAAATACACCCACAAGGAACACAAACAATACAAGCTAATGCAAGTGTACACAAATGAACTCATGCACCATTTCCAGAAGGATGGTCATGTCAGTTGCACATATGCGCACTGGCAGAATTTGACTAATGTCAAAGGGAAAAACAACACCGATTTGCCTCCCTCCCTCCCTCCCCTCGGTCCTCCCCTCCTTCCACCCACTCTAGGCCAAGTCCTCATCCATCTCTCTCCACCCCTGAGCCCAGATAATAGCTGTACTACACCAGCCGCTCACCACTCCCTGCCAAACGCTGTCGGCTGCGTAAACACAACCCATTCACACATACACAGGAGGAGGACAGTTGGACTCGTCTGGGTTTCTAGACCCGACTTGGCTATACGAGGGCTCCACTTCTTCTAACGCCGAGCCCCTAGCAACACTCGAGCCAAGCCGTCAGTCAATAACACGCTGGTAACAGAACTGCTCGCTCCACAGCCAGCTCACACACAGCTCTGAGCTTACATGCACACTCTTCTATGCTATAAACAAACATGCTTGTGCAGTGGTACATCACATGCTCACCAGTGAAATAAACTCTTTCAGGTGCATGCACTAATACAGCACACACACGCACGTAAGTATGCATAGTTTGCCAAATGCCCACGCCTTTGTGCAACGGAAAATGTGCCTGGCAGGCAAAGAGCTGTTCTCAGTAAACAGCTACAATAGCAGCAGCCAGACACGGGTGTTAGGGTGGGCAGCCACAATACCTCTGGGACCAGCAAACTATTGTGAAAGAACTCACAAAAGTCCAGATTTTATACTGATCTGGAGCTCACTCAAACTGCTAGCCCAGTTGCCTCATAACAGTCACGTTTATCATGCTGCGATCCACAAATCGTCAGCTCATCACGAGTCCACGTAAAATTTCAGAGTACTCGCTCTTGTGAAATACTGTTTAAACACGACGGATAGGAAAACAAAAACAGCCCTTTCAAGGACTCACATTCGGTTGACGAGTTTTATTTACAGCGGTGCGACTGACGCTGCTGAGGGGCTATAAACTGCTGTTAGAGCGGAGCCAGATTCCAGCACAGGCCTGAGGAATCCAGCTTGGCACACTGTCTGTCTCTGGTTTTGACACAGCAGTCTGGGTGCCCAACAGCAGCCAAGTGGACACGTAAACTTGAACTGTACATACATTGATCAGAGGAGTCCGCATACAGGCACCACACACACAAGCATAGGTTAACTCTCTGATTTATGCATAAGTAAAACCACGCACAGGAGGGGGCTCTGTGGAAAAAACTTGAAGCAACTGCTAGGATTGAATCTGTTTATTTATAGACAGCGCTGCCTATTAATGGGCTCAGCTATTACTGCAGGGCTGACAGAGATCTGTGAACAAGGTGGTGTGATACTGCAGCACAAGCAGGTCTGACACCAAAAATGGCTTCACACTATTAAAATGATTTCCACAGCGTAATATAACATGTAACATAAACTATTGTAAGGTTAGAATGAACCAACAGGCCTGCGATTTTATTTAATAACTATCTTGGCTCTGATGCTATGTATTATTTATTACAAAACAAGGAATACTGCAGCTGCCTGAGCTACTGTATTATATCACACAGGACACTGTATTCCTCAACACATTAATAAATAATTTAGAGCCTATTACAATGTAGTGCAGGCCTAGATATAATGACAGTTTAGAGTGCACTTTAAATGGGGTACTTTTTATAATTAAAGCTTGCGATCAAAAACCAAAAACAGACTTTTCTTTGATGCCAGTTTTTTTTTCACATTTCTAGCTTAATGTTTTTTTTGTTTAAAAAGTTAATTTAGTTGCAACCTGCTTAACGTTTTTTCCCTCCCTCATATCAGTTACAACTCATTGACCCTGGACTGGCTTATTCCTTTAAAGTTGAGCACATTGTTTTGACATTATCTTGAGAAAATCAGCTATATAAACACATGACGTTAGTGACAATGATTAGAAGTGTAAGTATGGGTTCTTTTTACTCTCCCTCTTTCTCTCTAACACACACACACACACACACACACGTCACCCACTAACCAACATACCACCATCTATTTCCAGCCCTGCCCCCTCAGGCATTCTAATCTTTTAATTGAATCTTTTGTAATTATAATGAAATAACTGCAGACTTCTATCAGGGAGAAAATGATCGGGCCAGAATGTGCCAGCGGTCACAGGAAGCTCTTATTTCTCTACCGCTGCTGCCGAGATCTATACCCCCCATTTCAATTAGCCCCTCAATTCACATTTGAACAGCACATTAAGGGAAAACAAAGAGGCGTGTGTGCCCGTGTGTGTGTGTGTGTGTGTGTGAAGGCACACATAGTGACAAATTGCTCAAGCAATCTGTTACTGTCATGTCCAGCTCTTATATATACCGTTTGTTAGACTTACAATCCAAAGTGTGCTCAAAAACATCGAGCTAAGAGTGTACTTTGGTGAGAAGAAAATACTTTCCCTTCTTTTGACCCTGGAGAACTGCTAAACGTAATTGCCTCATTCTTCTAAGCAAATGAACATTGACAGAGAGGGGATTTGTCGGCATAGGCTGTCTCAAATGGCTTCCCTGGCAGTTGACTAATTCAGTTCTCATTGACGTACGACTAAATCAGTGTCCATTATCCTTATGTGTAGGCCAGCTCAGATGTAGTACCAGCTCTGTGGCATAAGGCACTTAAGAGCATTACACAAGCCAAGCTGGTTGAAAGAGTCTCCTTTTCAGCAAGCTGACAAGCTTACCACACATGCAGTAGATCTGACATTGGCCAGGCTGTAGCCTCTGCCTAACCTCTGACATTAAGGTCTCCCACTCCTGAACAAAAAAACAAGAAAACTGACCACACACTTTTAAGTCCTCTGATTGTCCCTGGCTAATGGCCAACAGCAGTGACACTTATCACCGCTGAAGATTTACTGCAAAGAGAGGAGGTTATACTCATTTTGTGAAAGATTTAGGGCAGACAAACATTTTCTCATCACATTCTCCACACAGGTTATCAGAGAAATGCAGTTTTTGCATTTTTGGTAAACCTTGATTTTTTTTTATCCTCAAATTGTAGAGTGCATTGCTAAAGAGTTGAATTCTATTTACAAATGGTAAAAAAAAAACCTGTGTGACAACAGTATATTATTGTATTAATCCAGGGCCAGGTGACTTGCTTTACAAACACAGTGGCTATTTTGGTGTGCAGTGTGCGTGCTTGTGTGACTGTGGCATTAAGAGCCAGACAGGTCCCTCTGTTGTGCAGCTGGGCTGGCTTAATGAGATATCAGACTCAAACATCAATTCATCAGCTTCATTGATGAGGACAATGAGAGGCAACTGCTTCAGTAAAGAGGGGCATTATGGCTCCTTGTGCAGGGATAGGACAGCTTTGTTTACAAAGGTTATTGGGCACACTGGGTTTGAAACAGTACACCACACCAGCCACTTTGCTCTGCTCTGCTAACTTAGATCTCTCACCCTCAGGGCAGCGTCCCTAGACTTTTTTTTTTCCCCCTTTCCTTTTTTGTAACTTTGATTGTGTGGAACAAAGACCTGAAAGAAAAATATACTTCTGGAATCTGAGCCCTAATTTTTAAATGTGTGTATGTGTGTGAATGGGTTAAAAGGAAAGGACCATAGAGGCCTGATTGATTAAATAAACAAATCTCATCTTGTTATCATCAGGGCTCCCCTAGCTAAGCAGAGCAGGCTGGCTTGGCTGGAGTCCCCTCTGGCCTCAGCCTCCACTGACAGGGCATCTGTCTTCATTAAAGCTCAGCCAGTGTGCATGACGGCCACTGAAATGCTGGTGTCTTCACGATTAATGAAGACAGATGACACCCCCCCCCAAGGAAGTAAAAAGGCACAAAAAAGAAGGGAGGACGAACAAACGGAAAAGCATGAAAAAAAATTGAAAACACTTTCAAGCAGCTCTGAAAAATCGAGAGCAAAGTTAAGCTGCTTATCTGATCGCTCCGGCTCCTCTTATATTCTTGATTGTTTTTCCACTGTCATATCTGGCTTGGCTCCCTCCACACTTCTCCCACCATACCATGCATACACACCCCACACCCCCACTCCTTTCCACTCTCACACACTCTCTCACAGCAGTAGCAGCCCCCTGGAAGTAGATGAAAATGGACCCCAGTTGTTGTTAGAGTCGGAGCCTTGTCTGAAGTCAGCGGCAGAAGAAGGGAGAGGGGGAAAAAATGAAGTGGATAGATGCAAAGAGCAAAAGAGAGAAGAGAACGTTGGCCAGAATATATCTCTGCTTTCTTGAGATTTGTATGTATTATTATTTATTCATACATTTATCTGCTAAATAATTAATCCGCTTACTAATTCATGGCTGTTTGGCTCTGGAGGAATATCATTATCCATCTAGTATCCAGCAGCATAAACAAACCTCTGACCTATGAAGACTGCAGCAGGCCCAACAAAACTTATTATTAACTAACTGTATTATTAAAAACAGGCAACATTTGTCATTAACTTTTCATGTGAAATTCATCAGAGACCTCATATCTAGTGTTAAACTCATGCTGTGAATAGACAATAAACCAGATAGAGTACATCTGACACATCACTGTCATCTCTTCCTGTCACTCACCAAAACCTTTTCCTTTTTCTAGTATGCAGCACCTGGCAAGGTCAAACCCCAGGTGGCTAACATTGTTACTGAAACTTGACTCTGTGGGCTCAAACTCACAAACGTGACCACACAGACGAATACACACAAGCACATTTTTTTTAAAACCCAACATACACACAGTGCATATAATATCATAGCAGAGAATTTTTTTCAGATGGCTGAGCTGCTCAAACTGGCTGTGGGCTAGGAGAGGAGAGGAGAGGAGAGGAGAGGAGAGGAGAGGAGAGGAGAGGAGAGGAGAGGAGAGGAGAGGAGAGGAGAGGATTGTCTCTGTCTTTTCCTGTGTTGCTCTGTAGCCCCTGACAGCAGCCCCCTTGGCCGAGCCCTGAGGGGTAAACAAGCCAGCAATGAGAAAATGAAGGAAGGAGTAACCGAAAGAAAAGGAGAGGGAGAAGAGAGGGGGAAACATGATTGTGTCATAGAAGAAATCCAAACAGGATGCCACTTACATTGAACACTGGCAGTGCTCGTCCAAGCAAAGGGGTCCAACCCGGCAAAAAAGGGGTTCGCTTTCCGCAGCATGCATGCACCACGGCTGGTGACATCATAGAGCTGACGGGGGCCCATTCCCAGAGCCTCCATACAGTCAAACATGGTACCCCCCCACCCTCGGCAAAAATCAGTGAGAGCCCTCAGTCCTGCCTGTGTCCTACCCTGCTTCCACTGCTCACGTCACTCACTGAAGCAGTGACAAGAGCACACAGCAGCAACAGCTATCTGGATTCACTACCTTCCTTTCCCTCCCTTCACTTATCTCGCGCTGTCACTCTCTCTCTGCTGTCTTTTCCTTCCGATGCCGGAGTTTTCCTTTTTCCCTCTCAGCTGGAATGCAGATATGGTTCCTGACTGGCTGAGCTGAGCGTGACTCTGACTCTCTCCTCTCCCCCCTGCCCCTGGGTGAGCTGCTCCCAGTCTGCTGTAACAGACCTAAATAACAGCCTCTCACAGCTCTCGCTGAGCCCCAGACACGGCGGAGTGAACCAACTGCTTTGGCATGACGCTGCAAGAGGGGGTGGAGAGAAAGACAGAGAATGCCAGAGAGGGAGGGACAGAGAGAGAGAGGAACCCAGGAGGAGGAGGAGGGGAGGTGTAAGGGGCCGTCCAGCAGAGTCTGCACTGGAGTAAGAACTGATCTGGCTAGAGGACAAAACTTTATTCCCCATTCTTCTTGTGCTTTTTTTGTTTGTTTGTTTTTTTGAACACACGATTTTTTGTTTTTCATATTTCAGCCCAAAATGCAAACAGTGCCCCCACCTACCCCAACCCCATCGTCTTCCATTCAGATCTGGTCCCTGTCTCTGGCTTTCTTTACATTGCACCTCCCCCAGTTCCCTGCAGTAAATAAGACCCCCTTTCCCCCTCCCTCCCTTCACTGAGCCCCCGTCTCTAATCATAACCATATTAAAGTCCAGCCACTGGCCCGGGTGTGTATGTGTGTGTCAAAAAGAGAGCCAGAGAGAGAAAGAGAAAGAACATTGTGCTGTGGCTGAACCCAGAAACCAGATGCCAGGGTAAATCCCTCCCTCTTCTCTGTCTGTTTGAGGGAACAGAGGATGGGCAGTTCTTTCTGTCGCTCCCTCTGGAAGTGCTTTAACAGTGATAAATGAGGGCTGCCTTGCTCAATCCCCGCAGTGCATTTACACAGACAAATATCTCCAATATACAAACACACCATGTGCTGGACACACTTCTCACAGGTTTACTTGACCTTGTTTGTGATTTATATCTCGACGTAGAAATAGCAAAAGACGTCCAAAGAAGCAGCGTCGATGAGGTTGTTCAAGCAATGATTTTAATGCAGTAAAAAAGCCTCTTGGCAGCTGAATATTTTAGTGGTTGTGGCTTCACGGTTAAAACGTATACCCTACACATTTAACCTTCATTATAACAATGGTTTTTCTGTGCACTGATTAAAAAAAAAACAATTCAGCTTAAAAAATTGCAGTGCCCTCAGAGTGGCAGTAAATCAAAGGAAATCAATGGGCAGTATGCGGTCAATAAAAAAGCCTGTCACTGGTCCTAACTGTTGCTCAGCAGAGGGATGGACTCTGGCTGGGCTAAAGCAAACAGCGTGATACAATGGGAGATATATGATAATAGAATAGCTTCAGTCTGTGAGCTCCTCACATTCATCTCCCCCTGTCAAAGCAGTACAAGTGGTACAGCCCAGCAGGCAAAAAAGACACCATTTCCTGTCAATCTGTGCTGCTGGCTACGCTCTCCATAAACACACAGCGTCCTCCCTCCTCCCTCCCTCCTCCTCTGTCTAACATTTCACTCTTTTTCCTGTCTCATGAAAGAAACCATGCTTTCACATTTCTGGCTATTTTGAATGATTTTCATTACTATGTTTATTGGTTTAAAAGCTATTCCTCCAATGGAGACTTCATGTTTATTTTTCATAAGCTGGCACACACACACACACACACACCTGTGAGTTGAGATTCACACACTCAATCTCGCAAACTGACGCACGTTTAATAGCTCTTTTTATTTCATCAAATAGTAAACAACATCAGTAGTTTTTATGTGCTTCTTCATACAGCTGTCAGGTCATAAAGTGAAAGCTTTATGATGGCAAGAATACAACACAGGGATAACAAACTGGTATCTATCAGAGATGCCAACGCTTAGCAGAAGTTTGTTGTTAAAAAAAGGGGGGGGGGGGGGGCACTTTTCCTTTCTCTACCTCTCCACCCATTTTCACAATAATTCAAAAAATGTCTTGGTCTGGATACATTTCAGATTAAATCATCACAGCCTAGAGTCACATTTTTATGATCCACAAGCATTCTTCTCACACTCGTCTTTCGTCTCCTTCCTGTTTTCTTTTCCTCGCTGCTAGTTTCATACAGCATCCTGGAAACTAAAAACTGGCTAATCCCCCGGTGCTCAAATGTTCTATGTAACATCAGCGCGGTTTGCCAGGGCTGCTCTGTGGACTGACAAGCTGCAAAAAAAAATCTATTTAAAATATCATGTGTTCACACTCTTTTGTTTTTAGAGATTTACGAACCTTATCCGGTTCCACTGGTTTTGACATTTCTTTTTACTGTGTTTGAGACTATAATTCAGACCACTAACTCCAGGTTCTCCAGTTATTGGCAAACTGCACTGTGAGCTGTGAGCCTTCCAGGGCTTCAGAGGGTTTGCCGAGTGAGTTTAGACATCTAATCTACACATACTCCATACTGCTGCTGACCCAGGCTGGTCCCTGCCTCCCCTTCTCTCCCCTCCCTCCTTCCCTTCCTTCCCCAGCCAGAGAGGCTGAACTCTGGAAGAAACCCCCACTGGGCCACTAACTTTCCCCCCAAACTTATCCTGCCCTCCCTTCTTCTCTCCCTCACTCACTGGCTCACAAGTCTCTCCATCTCTCTCCATAATACCCCCCCCCCCCCGTTTCTCCAAATACTCTCCCCATTTCATCAAGTTCCCTATGGCCACTTTTTCCTGACTGCGTGATTTGTTTTAGTTGACAAAGTTCTCTGCTTTTGTTTCTGGTTTTGGAAATGATTCATTTTCAGTGGCTGCCAACTCACTGGCCACTCCATGTTGACGTCTGCTTTCAATCATGTTTCATTTAAGCGATTAGAACAAATCTGAGCACACGTTTAAAATGTTGAAATAGGTTTTGTTTTTTTAATTACAATTTTATGTGTGTGTCTCACGATTTTATCCAGTCAGCTGGATCTGGTCTGCTTACTGCTCCACGTGTGCTGGAACCCAGGAAAGTCAGGCTTTACTACTGTCTGACACTCTGATGCCAATTACAGATAAGACGTATACAACACATTGTTGCCACTTCCTCTGTATACAGTCATTCAGGTTCTAGCCAAGCAGTCAACAACGCAATTGTGTGTGAGGTAATAAAGACAGAGGCCTTTGCACTAAACGCAACAGAGTCATTTTGAAAGGAATGTAAAGCTTTTCCATTTCTGATGTGGGCATGTGTGCAGCGTACGGACATGCTGAAACAGATTGCTGGTGATGATAGAGACACTGAACACCAGCCCAGGAAGCCTTCCCACCACAGCCAGATTCAGGTTACGCAGAACACGCACACTTAAAAGTGCACACATCCCATTAAGGGTTGTTTAGTAAGCAGAGCAGAGTTTCTTTTTTAAACTAAAAAAGTAGCATCTTATTTATGTGATACTGTGTTTTTGTTCATCAGCCAAAAAAGAAGGACAATCCTTGTGTTGTTGTCCATTTCATCCATCAATTGCTCCACCAGTCAAAGATTTGACACATGCTAAGGTCTTACACTCTTGGCCATCTTTCTGCAAAGTCTTTTTCACATTTTCTCTCCCTCTTTCTCTCGCTCTTTCTGCACTGTCATGATATTCTGCTACCCATGTTTTCTTGTGAGAAAAAGTGAGATTCGGCCAAAAATGCAAACCCCCGTCTTGTTTTCATGGGCACGTCCTGGACCTGTGTGCCCTCCCACGTCTTCAGAGAAGCCAGCCTTCTTCTCTCGCCATTGCGCAATTTTCATCCTGCACGTGCCCACAAAGACTGTCTGAAAACAGCACCCTCCCACTTTTGATAGTAGCATGTTTATCTTCATCTGTCATCATGTCAGAGCTGTAGTACACTTTGTGGTCCCTCTGTTATCGGCAACCTTTGCTGACTTTTCAGATGCACACACACACACACACACACACACACACACACACACACACACACACACACACACACACACACACACACACACACACACACATTTAAGTCATGCAAAGTTGCAGAAAGTTTCCAGCACTTAGGGCAATCTGGCTCCCACTTGCAGTGAGGGATAATGAGAGGAAATCCAAGGTAAAGGCAGAGGAGAAAAGAGGGAACCGAGCAAGAGAACTCTGAAGTGCATAAGCCAGCGGGGTTTAGGTGGATATCATCACGGAGCAGCAGATATTCTACTTACTATCATTTTTTACGGTGTTGTTGCGGACCTATGCTCCACCAGGAGTCTACAGGAAAATTGATCATTTTTTACACAAAAAAAATCAGCACTACAGAATCAGGGCTAGCGTTAGTGAAAAAATAATAAGTGCAACTGATTGCCAAAAAGGAGGGGAGCACCTTAGAGAGCTATCATTTGAGGCCTGTGATCGCCTAGGGAGATAAAAGCAGGGATGTCAGACAATGCAGAGCTGTTTATTACAGCCAAGTAGACTCCAGTCTCACTGACAGATGAAGGACAAAGCCAAACAGCGCTGCACATGCTGTCATCACACACAAGTATAGTCCAAAATGGTCCAGTGCTTGCATTGCTAATTTGCTATGAAGATCATGGTCACAGGAGCAGAGATGCCAGCGAGCAAACAGCTATATGAGAGCTTTTTTTTGTTTAGGTGTTGACACTCACGGCATTTAGTACCAGAGTCAGAAATAAGAAGAGCTAATAATGACTTAGTGTGATGATCAAGCACAAGAAAAATTGTTTTTGTTATTATTAGTAGTAGTAGTAGTAGTATTTTTAGTATTATTAGTTTTTCCTTTACACTGTTGCAAAGTACTTACTTGTAGGGGGTCATCTGATTGTTCAGATTTTCACTCTATTACTGTCGAGGTTTTACCTAACAATATAAAGTACATCTTTCACAATTCAGAAGCTGCAGCCAAACTAAGATTATTGTCTTTGGCAAATGAGTGTAGTTCAGTATATCCATCCACCTGCTCTCTTTCAATGGCTGACATGATCTGGTATTTATTTCTTGCATGGTTTTCGTTTGGTCTTTGAAGAAACACAATTTATGGGAATTTGTCTGGATCCACTCAAAGGAAAGATCACGGCAAATGAATACAAACTTGAGTTTTTATCCTACGAAGAAACATTTCAATGCCGATGAGAATGGATTCTTCCAGAGCGACAATGGTCAAGCACAGGGGGTGGGAGTGGGGAGCCACAGAATGGTTTCATGTGGATGAAAATAATGTGAATCATATGCTGTAGTCTTCAACCCAATATAACATCTAATGGAGATTTGTGACCAAGCTGATAAAACACCACGATCAAATCATGTGTGTATGTTTAAGAGAGAATATTTTTTTAGAAGAAAGGTGTGTCATCCTTCCTGTAGAATACAAGCAAAATCAATGCAAAGGTGCACTGAAGCCATTATAGTGATATGTCGTGACCTAAGCTGTTGAGCCTTACTAATGAGGAAATTTTGTGTTGTGTTATTCCCTTTAAACCAACACCCAACATAGCAAAAAATGTAATGTCAATTATTTATAGCTGTTCAAACAATGAGAAACACAGATGAGTGTTTGGTTTTCCTGTGTGTGTAGGGAAATATGTACCTACAAGGAAGTATTGGGTTGCGGGGCTGCAATCATCATTTTCATATCGATACATAGATCACGTCATCTTTTTTCTCTGCCCCTTGCTTTTATCAGATATGTAGCATGCCCACATTAGTATACACATGTGCACAGAGGCAAATCCTACTAATCCTACTCTACACCATCAACAACGTTCCTACCTCGCTCCATCAAGGCTAGGCTTAAACCCAGCACTTCAACCTTATAAAAATAAATAGAGATTCAATGTGCCGTTTGTGCTCTGCTTCACCTCCAGTGGAGAAAGTTTCACTCTGCTAGCTGACATCGTTCCCTTGTCCCTCGCCTCCATTTAAAGGTTTGCTTTAACGTTCCCTGCCGTACCACATTTCCCACCAAAATGGCTCCTTTACGCAACTCCCTTAGCTCCCTAAGCCAACATGACCTCCTTATGTGTGTTTCTGTGTGTGTGTGTGTTTAAGTATGCAAAGAGTGTTTTTAATTATGTCACTCTGCGTGTTTTTTTTTTCTTTTTTGTTTTGCTGGAACATTTTGGCCTTTTTCACTAGATGTTTTGTGTTGAACTGCATATGTGTGTGTGTGTGTGTGTGTGTGTGTGTGTGTGTGTGTGTGTGTGTGTGTGTGTGTGTACGGGTTCGTACTATCCTGGTGGGGACCAAAATCTGACTTTTACTATCCTGGTGGGGACTTTCTGCACCGTGGGGACCAAAATCCAGGTCCCCTCGGGGTTGAAAGCAATTTTCACTCTCAAAATGCGGTTTTACTGTCAGGGTTACAATTAGGTTATGGTTAGGTTTAGGGTAAGGGTCAGGGTTAGGCATTCATTTTTAATGGTTAGGGTTAGGGTAAGGGGCTAGGGAAAGCATTATGTCAATGGGATGTCCCCACGAGGATAGCAAACCAGACATGTGTGTGTGTGTGTGTGTGTGTGTGTGTGTGTGCGTGCGTGTGTGCATGCGTGTGTGTGTGTGCGCAACCGCAGATCCATGCATATGTTCTACACTGCTTGTATGCTAATGCTGGTGCACGAGTCCATAATGTCTAACAGACACTTTAAATGAACTGCTATTGCCCTTCTCTCCACCAGAGGCACAAAAGAGCAAACTGAGCCAGCTTTTACACAGGTTTCAACACGCTATTCATTCCATTCTATTAATACAGTGCTTTTGATTTCATCCCACTGTGATGCAGCTCACAGCTGGGCCTCTCATGGGTTTTCTGTATTCATCACTCAGCATAACCCTACAAATTATGGTATGAATGGAAAGTTTGAGCCCAGCAAAGGACTTTAGATTTTTCGGCCAGGCCATGTGGGCTGAAGGAAATGACCTACTAGCTTTTCAAAACATCCCCACGGCTGAGTTTGAGGCCAGCGCTCTGGCCCTGATTGGTGAAAGCTTAGCGAGGTGTTTCAGGGCTCAGTGACGATGTTATCACATAATAAGTGGCCTTAATGGGCTTCCAACTGTTTGTTTGAAAGGCTCCCGTAATGACAGGGATCAACTGATAACAGCCTCAGCAACACACTGCAGAGAGCCATCAGACCTTCTCATAGATGAACAAACGCCATTGCACGCTTATTCAGATATCAGCAGCTAAAGTGGGAGTCTGCAGCACACCCAGGTTGAAGAGAGGCATTGAGGTTTTCTGGATCTTCCATTTATGCATTAAGCAAAAAGAAAAGCTTACTATGCGGACATGTGCAAACACAGTCGGCCCACCCCTTCCCATCCCTCTTCTGTCTCTTCCCATCTCCTTGCAAAACAGGTATTTCCAAAGACACTCTGGTGCCAAGACAGAGCACCGCCATGGGAGGTGCTCTGGCAGGTCAGCACAGTGTGCACATCTAAACAAAAGGTAGGTGTCACCCAGGGTACCTTTCTTACAACAATTACGCAAAAAACTCTGAAGTTGTGCAAGCATGAAGAGCTACTGACTACACACACACACAAAGATACACGGTGAAATTTCCACAGTGCTACTCCCTTTATGTGAAAGGTATTTTCTCAGTCTGGCCTACAGACAAGCCTGACAACAATGAGCAGGACTGTTAAGTCAACTCCTGAAGAAGTAGAAGGAGAAGAAAAACAGGGCCTGGGGAATGTCCAAACCGAGGCCCTTTGTCTTCCCCGCTAACATTTAAGAGAGCGGGGAATGAGACTGCTGTCAGCAAAATGACTTGTAACATTCCTTGTCAAGGGATACACCAATAGGATGTTTTAAAAGCAGATAAAAAAAAAACAACAGAGAGTTTTCCACTGAGCTGCCAGCATTTAAACTGAACTAAGATGTATTTTTGTACAGTGAAACGCAGAATTAGTCCAGCAGGCAATTATTTTATTATTCAACTGACAGGCATTTATTTGACATTCAAGCAATAGCTGCAGCTCGTAATGTAAACATAATGAAATAGTAAATTGCGTATAAAACCTTGATAGTAAACACCATTCAACCAGCACGGCTATGTTAATATAGAGACTCTTAAAAAAACATGTCAGTCTCGACAAATTGAAGCTAACTGTCACTGTGATCCTGACTTGATCTTTGTCCCCAGCTTTTCTCACACTCTGACCCAAAGCTTAAACCAAATAACTGCAGTCCTTAACCCCTGTGAACGATACTACTGCCAGCGTGGATGTGTCAGTACAAGCAGTCATGTATGAAGCCCCAGTGCATGTGGTTGCCTGCGTCTGTTTGTGCTTTGATATTTGTTTTTGTTTTAAGTCATGCCAGCATAAAAACCAGAAAGAATCCATCTGTCAGCGTGGTGGGATTTCATTCTGCGTCAGGGGTATGTTTCTAGTTTTTAGATGAAAGAACTGCTCTGTGTGTGTGTGTGTGTGTGTTTTTGTATGTGTGTGTGTGTGTGCGTGTGTCTTCATGAGAGAGAACCAGAGAGAGAGCAAGAGAAACTGAGAGGGAAGAGTGTCTCTGAGTGCATGTTTGCCTGTGTGTATATATATATGTGTGTGTTTTTTTGCTGGGTGTGTTCTTGGATTCCACCACACCAGGACATTACCCCCAGGTGCTCTCTCTCTCTCTCTCTCTCTGGTTCTGTGAAAATACCTTGAGGATTAGGTGGGCAGTGGCAGTGAGAAGGAAGAGAGGGGGTGAGGTAGTGATTGACGGCTGAAAGGCTGGAGAGGTGCTCAGGCATGCTGCGGTGGTGGTGGGGGGAGTAGGGGGCTGCACACACAGGCAGGCTCCGCGCTCAGCTGTTGCCACCCACACCCATTATTACTCCTCTACTACCACACACCACCACCACCTGCCGCCCCTTTAACACTGCACCCAGATCAGATTTCAAATAACTTCTGCTTACCTTTACCTCATGGCTTAACCTCAACAAAAGTGCTCATTCTTTTCTCTTTCTCTCTCTCTCTCTTCTGGCATTATTATCATCAGTGAATTATACCGCAGTGGTTCCACACAAGGATACTCCCTGACCTAGAATCCTGTTGCTGATTAGTGGTTTTGAGACAAGCAGGTGTTTTGAACAACGAGAAATGTACGTCGGCACCGTGCGTTTAATCTTGCTAGTTTTTGCACAACAGAAAAAGACTCTGGATTGCCAACAATCTCCTCTTTGTGCTCTGTTCTCTATACATCATCCCCATCTCAGCGCTTCAGAATGTAACAGTGCCCCCTATGGTCAAGCATAGAAGTACACAGTTGACAGGGGAACGCTGCTGTGAATCAAGTCCAGTGTCTAGCTCACCTTTCATTTTAATTATACAGTCAGTCACCCCTGTCCAAATCAAATGTTTGAACTGCATTAGTACTCATTTTTAACTATTTTGATGCTCAGTACTCATCACTTAATACATAATTCAATGTGTTTTGTCTATAATTACAGACTTGTGCATTATCTGCCTCACAAAAGCTCTGTGAGAGGTCCAGGCATGCACACGCGCACGGATACACGCACGCATCACGAAGCCAGAGCCAGAGCTTGCGGTCATAACCACACCATCTACAAGCATGAAGCATATAAGGAAACCACAGGAGCAGAGTAATCATTGTACTGATGAAAGTAGACTTTTTCCTCATGGTCTCTTTGGGGGATTTTTTTCTACCACTGGTCCTATATCACAAACAGACGCTAAAGTTTTCCATTTCCACAAAATTACACATAATGTAGTGCAATTTAAATTAAGCCATATTTCCCCTTTTCCAGTAGATGGTGTTTAATGCGACCTGACTAAAACTAAAGTAATGGCCGTATGCATACTTGGAACTGAGATGGAAAATGAGAGGAAAGGCAAGTCAAGCACAAACACACAGAGTAATGAAAATGACTTACAGAGAGCAGCCATCTCTTTGGGCAGGTCAGCCCCAAATCTCCCAAACAGGCTGCTGTTGGCCAGCAGGTCGAAGGGGGAGTGGCTTCTCATGGAGTTGAAGGGAAAGGGGTACACAGCAGGTGGGAAGCCGGTCATGTGACCCACCTGCTGTTCCCTGTTTGTAGCCATGGCGACGGATCACCCAGGGTCCACAGCAGGCGGCTGGCTGAAGGTAACGGCTCTTTCGACACCTGGAATCCTCCACAAGGCTGAGATGTGTGTCCGTCGAATATTCTTAAGACGTGGAGAATGTATGGGCGACAGGGGGCCTCGGAGGTACTGAAGGATAGGTGGACTCCACTTTAGAAGAGTCCTGCTGTCTCTTTTCTGCAGATGAGAGGGTAAGAGTAAATAATTTCCTATTAATTTAATTCCACATAAAATATAAGAATAAGTGCTTTTGATTGCCATGAACATGATGATACGATTAGTGTTTTGTTTGATGCTAAGATCTGCTCTAGATTCAACAAACAGGATTCACCTCACATCAACTCTGATTCCATCTGGGTCGGATAATAGTTCATCCACAGTTTAATGCAAGAAGGATGTGTAAACTTCATACCAACAGGTATGAGCGAATGGGAAGGAAAGAGGAAGTGAGGAAGGACGAGATGGCGAGAACCATAACAGATAGAGACGGGAGAGAAAAAGAATGAGTAGGCTCTAAGAGGGAAAAGCCAGAAAGAAAAGAAAAAAAACTGGGACTGGGTGAGGGGAAAAGAAAATAAGAAAGAAGTTTGGAAAAAGTTATAACAGTGAAGAGTGGGAAGGAAGGAGGGAGGAGGAAAAGAGAGGGAGAGAGAGAGGGAGCTCTTGTACAGTTTTGAAGAGCTTCCAGACTTCTACAGTGATTCCAGGCTATACCATATGATTTAAATCACCAGAACTCTATTATAAAGAGCTCCTCTGTTCCTGCTGCCAGCCTAGCACAGCAGCCTGCCTCTTTGCCTCTTTCCCCTAGGACCAGAGGCCCAGACACGGGGTCCAGAGCATGAAGAAGGGAGGAGGGGGGGTCGATGAGTAGGGAAAATGAGATCCACTGATTGCTAACTGCTGCTGTCACTTCCAACTATCTTCTCTTGAGGTCAGGCTCCCATCCCACAGAGTCATTTTGGCTGTAGCCTCCTGCAGCCTTCTCGTCACTTTGACACCACACAGTGGGCATAGACAAGTCAGGCTCAAGTGCAGACAAGGCTGCAGTTATGCCCCTCTGTCGACTCTCAATAAAAAAAAGGGGGGGTGAAATATAAAAGGGGCCTCCCATTTTCTTTTTCATGTTTTCCTTTTGCTTGTGCTTCCTTAGTGTGATTTCATGAGTGGGTGGTGTGATCAGCTTGTTTTTTATATGTGGCTTTGAAAAAGAGCAGAGCCAAGGAATTTGGAACTGCTGTGGCTTGTGAATCTGGGAGAAAAGACAGGGAAAAAATCCTGGTAATGAATTCGGTATAAACAAAGAAATGGAGGGGTGGGGGGGGGGGGGGGGGGGGGGGGTGGAAAGATCTAAGGCTAAACCAGTGAACTGCTGAACTGAGCGAAAAAGCACAGTGGAACAGTGACAGGGTCTGGGCACATGGGGGCACTAAGAGGTGGCGCCATGCCCGGGAAAAAAGAAGGGAGAGCTTTCCAAGAAGCACACATATGCGCCACACACGCAATCAAGCACTCAAAAACTCCACACATCACATGTGTGAGAGCATCCCCTAACACACGCACACATATGAACGCACACACACCTCTCACCCCATGCCTTTTTCCAGGGCTCTGGCTCCCTCCCTGCCTCTCTTTCTGGCTCTTTCTCTTTCAACAGAGCCAGTTAATTACACCCTACTGCTGCAGGCAGCTTCAAACCACCACTAATTTAGAGTTCCATTACAGTAAACTGTTCCACATGTGCATCCAGGGCCCAGGCAGGCTCGGGTGGCCACGTTTCAGGAAGGAGCAGCCGCGGATAGGCACCCACCCCCATCCTGCCAACACAGCCATACTGCCATCTTTCTTCTTCTTTCCTTCTTTCTCTCTGTTTTACGTCTTTACTTTTTCCAGTATATTTCTCCTCCAACCTACCTTAGACCCCACCCCACCCCTTCCACTTCTGACCCGCCCTACACCTCTTCTACATAATCATATCCTTATACCCAGTCTTATCCTCTGTGCCCCCTCCCTCCATCCTTCCACTGCTTATACAACTTGTACCAT
Organism: Pelmatolapia mariae; assembly: GCF_036321145.2. Classification (NCBI taxonomy): domain Eukaryota; kingdom Metazoa; phylum Chordata; class Actinopteri; order Cichliformes; family Cichlidae; genus Pelmatolapia; species Pelmatolapia mariae. The sequence goes on from NC_086244.1 coordinate 26,121,372, forward strand.
GACCCTGCGTAGTGATTCCACTGTGCAGCCAAGGCGCAAAAACATTACTGGAGACATCACACGATTTCACACTGGGCCTAATGAGAGAAGAGGTACAGACTGCAAAAACAAGACTGCCAGCAACGCGTAGCCTCATAATGTGCATGTGTGTGCGGATTATGAGTATGTACTTGGCTAGCGTTCGGGCCATTTGGAGATCTGCTTCAAGAACTCAAACCAGACCAGGCCCCATAGAGGCAGCACAATGTGTCTGCAAGAGCTGGAAGAGAGAGGAGGATAAAAAGAAATGGGTGACTGTGTGAGAAAAAGAAGACTGACAGCGGAGTTTACAAATCAGTGCGCGTGATTATGTATTCTGACAGGAGGAAACCGTGGCATATTAATTCAGAAATTAAGTTTAAAATGGGTCTGAGAGACAGTCCAGAGGCTGAATTCTACCAGAATAAACCACAGCCCCACTCCACATTCAAATACGTGTTGCAAAACAAAGGCATTAAAAAAAGAAAGAAAAAGAACACTTAGAAGGAAAAGAACTAAAGCACAGAGCCTTTTAAAATAGAACCCAGTAACTTTACGCTCCCTAAACACAATAATGAATTAATAAAAGAGTTGGCGCCAGTGTTTTTTAATGAGTCACATCAGCCCAGCAGCTTTTTACAGAGCCATTTATGTTTTATGTTGGGTCCTGTGGTAGGCTCACTTCGCCAGCCCGTCTGGGGCTATAAGGGGATAAGGGGAATTTGGAGTGACCTCATCCCCTGTTAGCCAGGGCCAAATGGGCATGGAGGGCCTCCCCACTTCCCCTGAGCCTGGGGGGCACACAGGAGGCAGCAGGCAGCCAGGCAAGCAAGGAGCACCAGGGCCAGCTATGGGTGGGTTTACGGCTGCTGCTGGGACTTTCCATCATTGCCTAAGAGAGGTGCACTGTAGCAGTTTAAATTTGCTTTGGTTTGTTTCTGTAAATAGTGAAGTGTCAGAGCTCACTGTAGTCCATCATGTTAGACTAAAGTCACTGGTTACACTTGAGATAATCCAATGATTTTCATGTAGCAAATGAAGTGGGATCAATCAACCTGGCAATATGGAGACAATGCAACAAGATCAGGCATGCTTGCGGAGAAGGAGATTCTCTTGTTTGCTGAGGAGTTTTGCGGAGGAGATGGAGCAAAATGAAAAATCAAGTAAGAGTTAAAAAGACAGAGAGAGAGAGAGAGACAACAGTTCCCACAGATTGAATGTCTGTCAGACAAAGGGTATCAAATCCTCTGTGAGCAAAACAACAATTGTGCCTTAACTGTTGTGACAGAGCCCCTCAGGCAATAAGAACTGCAGTCAAACATAACAAATAAATCACGGCATCTCAGGAAGCTCTGCACCACACTACCAAGCGAGGCAGTTGTTTTTTTTAACTCTGCAAAAGAAACCACAGGTGATTACTCGGCATACGCGAGCAGAACTCTGGATGCCATGACTTTCCTGGTTTGTTTACCGGTTGAGGTTCTTATTCCAGTCAGTGAGAACACAGAAGAATATTCAGTTATAATTTTATATTTGTACGGCTATAAAGTCACTTTTTTCCCACTCTTACCACACTGACACAGAGACCTCTCTTTGTTTCATTTCTCCAGAAACTGAACGAGTTCACAGATTTTTTGTCGAGCTTCATCAACTCAGCAGAGGGTCAAAATATACATGTTTCTGTGATGTAAAATGAAAAACTGTGGAACTACCCTGTGCAGAGCAGAAACCCAGCGCCTTTACCAGAAGTTCTGAATTGTACATTCACAGCCTCAAGATAAATGAACTGTGCCATCTATCCTGGCAGGGAAAACATCCTCTCACTCTTTTTCCATTTCTGACTTGCCCACTCCTGTCAGTTTTTTGACAGAAAACTGTGCATGCCTTCCAGGCACTGTCTTTAAACTGCTGACATCACAAAGTGAGTTATGTTCATTAACTCTATAAAGGAAATGATGTGTTGCAAAGAGATATATTTTAAGTAGTTTGTCCACCAAGCTGTTAAAGAATGATTTCAAAGTCCAGGTGTCCAAACTGCACCAACGGACCAGCGTTTCAAACGGCTCGGAGCTAAAAACACGTTTACTGTGATAATCACTGCTTAATATGCCCACATCAAGCCTTCAAAAGCCGTTTATGGATTCAGAGCTGCACAGGCAAATTTAAACGCTCCTATTGAAACAGGTTCACAGGTGATCTTGTTGCAAACGTCAGCAGTACTTTACCTGAGAAAACAATAGCCGTGACGCTTTTATCTGATGCAAAGCTGACAGCTTCCACTCTTTCAACAAGTAGCTGGTTAATGGCTCCAAAATGACAGACGCTCCAAACACAGTTGCATTCCATCACCTGAAACTTGTTTGACATCTGCCTGCTCTTGGCATCACACAAATACCATTTCCTTGAAGCAACAATGCAAAGAAGCACCTCTGTGTAATCGTTTGTCACTTACAAAAAGGGATTGGTTTTTTCCTCTTTTTTTTTTTTAAAGAGCGCCATGACTCTCTCTGTCACCTAGTCACTAATTTAAAATAATTTTTCCCCTCTCACTCTCTCTCACTTAATCATAATGTCACATAACGATCTGAGTTGACATGCATTTGTGAGAAGAGCTATGGAAAGAGTGAGAACACACAGTGAGACATAAAACACTTTGCGACATGATGAAGTCATCCTGACTGCTTGCCGTTTCCATGATGCGCCTCTCTCTGCAGCACACAACACAGAGACTTTTAGCAGTTGGTCAAGCAAAACAAGAAAACATGCAATGATGAGGAAAAGGGCAAGTGGCAGTAAGAAAACAAGACAAATATAGAGAGAGGCGGAGAAAAAAAAGGTGAGGGAAGAAACTTTAAAATAGCAGCAGTGTGAAAGTCAAAGTTTGTGCTGCTAATATGTCTATGTAGGAAGACGTAAAGGAAGAACTGGTAAGGATCCACAGAGGCAACAATGGAGGTGTTTCCCTTCCTAAACACACACTGAAAACAATCCTCTCTCTGTATAGAGCGAAGAGTAATGGATGGGTTTCACCACTGATGCCTTTAGCCGCAGGACTCAAAGCAGCAGTCAGACACATGCAGGCCCAAACACACACACACACACACACACATAAGCGAGCACAGCATTCAAAAGGCCACACTTTCACAGTTCAACTTTTTTTGCCATTGCCACAAGCTCTTTTAACGAGAACTTGGGTGGAGGCTTAGATGTAAATCCTGACATCAGAATGGCACACCTGCAAAAATAGACATAGGAAATGGCGTGCAGATAGCTTCCTGGTTAATTATAGTGCGGCAGCAGAGAGCCCCTCGATTTTCCTAAACCACCTGTCTAACCCCTCCCCACCACTTCGCCTTAATTGCTAAAGAAATTCCAGAAGAAGACAGGTATCAACAACTCCCTGATTTACCACTCAAAGTCATGTCACAAAGAAGGATTGTTAGCAGATTTTGCAATGCAGACGATTTCATGGCTCAACTGCTATTTCAGTAATTCCACCAAAACCAAGGATTTATCAACAGCACCTACACACAGAAACACACACACAAAGAGACATACACACACAGCTTTGGCATTACTAAACTTTGACGGATTTATAGGAGATAAAATATTCATTTATTGCTGTATACCATACTTAGAACTAAAGAAATTACCACTAGCTGTACAGGATAATAAAATGTATTATCTGCTATGTATTAGTTTTAAAGTTATTACTTTAATTGAAATACAGCATATTGCACCAGTATATACTGCTAATCAGTAATGACAGATGATACAGCATGTGAGCAATATTGATATTGAGAGGATGTTTTCAAGGCCAGTGATGCAACACTGCACACAGGTATACTGAGCTAAGGCACACACTTATCTGGTGTGCATAACAGCAAACACATTAATAATTGATTCCAAACTGTCATGGAAGACAAGCAATTTGCCGTGGCTGTGCACCATGAAGGTAAAGCTGCTTCTGTATGGGTACCCTGTCCTTGAATAAGGCCCAAGAGCGCTTTGCTGAAGGCGAAAAGTGCTGTGACATTTTTCTGCCACAGAGATGAGCTCGGCTTCTTCCACTCCAGATGACACGACTTGTCACACTGATAGACCAAAGTGGAGGGGAAACATAGAAACCACTGGCCTTCAAGCTGGCATCCCTCACTGGGCCAAGTGGCTGTTTATTTCCAATTCACTTTAATTAGCCTGTTCCTCATGCGAAATACATCCAGTTCACCGCCGAGTGTCAGCAGGTGGAAAGCCAAGGGATTCGAGGAAGGCAGTTTACCGTGGCTTTGTTGCTCACCAGTGGAGCGACAAAGCCAAACACTGTGGAGGACACTCTGAACTCTATCTGATATCCAGATCACACAGCATTAAATGCACTGTGTTACACATGGCTGTAACAAGCTGAACCTGTTAACCTAGCACAGATGCCAGCATCAATAAATAATCTTCTCTGACATCATAGCTAAATAACTGTGGGAGCACAATTAATAAACATCCCCAAAAACTAAAACCGGGGTTACGGGCACACCTCACTCCAGAGGAATTAGTCTCCGTTGTTTAAAATATGGAAAACAACACTCGTATTTTCCAAGTGTTCATATGGTGGTTATAAAAAATGAAGAAAAAAAACAGGTCAAGGACTGGTGACTCCTCTAGTGAATACACATCAAACACATGCAATTGTGTACACACTGACACACACATACACACGCTCACATATGCTAATAATAAAGAGCTCCACAGGCACTGGGTAACACTTGAAACACTCGCTAATAAGCACATGTGTGCACATGCAGGCATACACACATGGTTGAGTATGTTTTCACATAAACTCTGTGTCACTCTCGTGTTTATGAAGCACAAAGAAGCAAACATACTGAAACAGGCGCATCCAAACAAACACGTGTGGGGACGTTTTAGTGTTTACACATGAAAATCTGCTCGGACTTTGTAACACAATGATTAATTGTCTCAAAGTCTCTCAAGTGTCTTGCACATTCGGTCTCTGTCTTCAATTAAAACCAATGAACCAGTCTCAGAAGAGAATGCACTCTCTCACTCTCACACACACACACACTCACTCTCTGTTAGCAGTAAAAGAGAGAGAGAGAAAAATAAAAAGCAAGCATCCACGAAAGTTAGCGACTCTAAACTTTTAAAGTTCAAATTACTTACGAGATGTCGAGCTGATGATGCAGACGGGGAGATAAAGCACTCGACAAAATGGTCCGATGACCGGAGCGAGCCAATGAAAAGGAGAAAAGATGTGTGCACATTCAACAGAGTCCTTCTAACAGCAAAGACAGAGCAGCAGTGAGTCTCTCCCTCTCTCTCCCTGTCTCTGCCTCTGGCACCCTCCTCCTCCTCCTTTTCCAGTCTCTACCTTTTAAAAATCAGTCTTTCACTCTCCAAATACAGGCACACACTCTCTCACTCACTTAGAAATAATTATACTCTGATTCATAAAGCCTTCCTTTGTCACGTGACCCCGACGCTTCAAATATACAGCACATTTTTTCACAAGCCACAAAATGCCTGGAGGGAAGAAAAGGGCCCAGAGAGCTTAAGTTTCTGTTTTTAATTCTCTCTCTCCCTTCTTTGTCTCTTGGGTGAATTATTTTCTCCCCCCCCCCTCTTAACTCCTTGGCTGAAGAGTCAGTTTACCTACAAATTGTTTGTGCATGCTGAACCGCATGTCGTGATCTTAGATCATTTGTGTTTCATCAATAAGTTAAGTAGGTTTATTAGGAGAGGATGTTTTAGTATCCCGAAGAACACAGATCATCCACTTTATATTGTTTTGATTTAACACAGACACTGTTTTAATAGCGAGCCAATCTGTTTATCCCTCTAAGAATTTCTATGATGTTTCACTATGTAATTTATCCCTGGTGTGATCAATTTATGGAACAATCTTAATGGACTGTCTGCTCGGCACAGGCCCACACTGAAGGTGCTCCTTTTGTGTGACTCATATT